>NC_056601.1:17466803-17594303 GCF_018340385.1 Cyprinus carpio
TCAAAGAAATACTTTAATGAAAACAAGGTCCTCTGGGTATGTTCATACAGTACCATGTGATAAATTAGACAGAAAGAAAAACAAGCTTTAAAAGTAAATGAAGAGAAGTGGAACATTAATGCAGAGAGAGATGAATGGAGAGAGAGAGAGAGAGAGAGAGAGAGAGGGAGACAGAGGAGAGACGCTTACCCTCTGTCATATTTTAAACAAGTAAAAAGTCTCCCACCGTTCTGTTTACAGTGTATAATTAATGCCTGCAAGTTCAAACACTGCTTTATCTGTACTCATCGGCTTAAGTGATATGATTTCATGTTTTATGGCTGGTTATGCCCCTGTCTTTAGGCTAAACCCCCCCCCCCCCCCCCCAAACACTGCTGCTTTTCTACCCGCAGCTATAGTGCCTAGTTAATTCCCTCCCCACTGCTGACAACAGCCGCATCCATCAATCCGTCTAAAATATGCCCCCAATCGCTTCGAGTTTTACTACCGTGCATCTCTCGTTATTGGGCTGATGGCATGTTTCAAAGCCTTGTTTCACTCCATGTCTTTGGTTGCTGACCTCTGAGGTCTCGGTTACTTTAAACCCTTCACGCCTACGTCTGCTTGATGTGCTAAAGCGTTATGATACTTCAGAGCAGTCGCTCTCCTCGTGTGCAATAAATTTGAATGTATATGTTCAAAAGTAAAGGTGCTTAACTACAGCAGACCTTTAATGGGAATCATGGGTGCACTCATGGCCAACTAAGCAGACAAGGCTTCAGCATATATGGAGATAGCATTCAATGATATTGGGAAGATATTGTTTTAGTTAAATAGCTAAATATGTTGTACAATTGTCTATTTGAAAGAAATCCCAGATTCACGTGAAACTAAACTTTATACAAAAGAAAACTTCTGTGCATCACCATTTGTGTGTCAAAACTGTAAAGATTTTTTTTGTAATATAAATGAATTTATTTTGTTGCAACACATTTCCGACAAACACAACTGGATAATCTTTAAATAGGTTTATACATTATGGATTTAAAAGTATTTCAATACAATTCATTTCAATTATGAACTTCTAAAACTTAGAATACACAATATGTTTTAAATATTAAAGGTATTTAATACTGAAAACAATATAGTTTGGTAAAAACCAAAACAACTACATTTGCTTTGGCATTAATGTAACAAATTTTAACTTTAAAAAGTTAAGCGCATTTCAATCAATCTAATTTACACCATTTGTTTAAATGCTACTTTTGCTGTGCTGTTTGTCACAAATACATCTCCTCCACGCACACAGAGAAACAAAATATGGCCGATTTCTCTCCAATGGCAGATCTGGCAAAAAGTTTATTTTGAGGAAAAAAAAAAATAACTTAATGGAAGATTTCTCTTCTACGGCAGATGTGACAAGAAGTTCATTTTGGATTTTGTTTGAAGACAAACTAACAGACAAGCTCTCCTACTGGTGCTTAAACATGCTTGTGTATGACCCCCCAAAACAAACAATCCAGGTCCAGGATGTCAGGTTATGACCACAACCAACCACCCAAATACAGAACAACTTTCCTCTTGTATTCCTGACCACAGCGGTAAGAGAGTGATCACCGCTGCCATGTGTATCATGGGGTAGATTAATGGTTTGTGGTCAAATGTCCCGCCTTAGGGAGCAAAACGAGACCAGGAATTTAAGAATCCCTCAATACCTCCAGCTGCTTAGTTTTGACAGTGGTTTATCATGCCTCATAAAGCAAAGATCAGCGGTTTATATTCTCACTCACAATAACATCATGTAGAAAGATGGCTATGCGATCACTTTTCAATGACACCTCTCAATCTCATGCATCCTTCATCATGCATCTTCTCCGCCTGTGTTCTTTTCTCACTTTTCCATGCATTAATTCCAACTGCTCTCTTTTCACAAACTGTGTGTGCTCGCACATATATTGTTCAATGTCTCTGAGGAGACCGGTAATCTCTCTCCTGTCACTCGTCTTGTGTATTTTCTATCCTCTGTGAGCGCTTCCTCTTCCCTGTGCACGAGCGAGCGAGTCTATAAGACTCAAGGAGAGCAGAGTGATTTTAAAGATGCGGGCAATCCAGAGGGAATCCCACCATTTCAGTGTGTTTTCTTGTGGTGTTGCATTGCTATTTCAGGGGCACAAAGAGTAATGTGAGCTAACGGTCCTTCTCGGCAAGTTTGAGAGTTTATTTGTCATACTTTTCTGAAGGTTTCACATCGTTAAGGTGAATCAAACTGTAACTAAGCCAAGAGATAAAAAGCCACCTACAATTTTTAAGCCCAGAACCTGTTAAGGTATTCAATAAGCTTTGATTATTGCCTTTTTTTATTAAATGATAAATGCACTCAGTGAATAGCCCTTACAGAAGGCAGTTGTGGTGCAATGGCTGAAAAAGGGATCTTCAGTTAATGGCTTTTTCCACTATCGGTTGTTAGAGTAAACAATTTGGTGAGCGTTTGGGACATCACTCAGCTCCGTGGTGAATAAGGACAGGTGTGTTTGAATGAACCTATTTAATCACCTTGTTGATCTATAGAGTTTATTTGATGCTCTCCATCATAAACTGGAGAGAGACAGATAAATGGACTGTGTGCCAAAGGTAAATGGTAAATAAAAAGTTTGTTAACATTTGAGCCTGATGGTGAGATATTGATTTCTCCTGTCTCCTTAATGGAGGTGCTGATGGTACTGATGGATGAGAGAGAGTGTTTTTAGATTTGGGGTAAGATGATGGTTTAACAAGAGAGAGTGCTTTGTGTGGTTTTGTTTGTGTGTCTAAAGTGAAGGGAACTAAAAGGAGGCTTACACTTGACTTCAAGCAGCAACAGTTACTTCAACCCTTGCAACAAATAGGAAAAAAAAACATAATGCTCCAAAGCATTTGTTTTGAATAAAAATAAATACATTTGTTATGTTAAAATTCTACTCCAGTTATATATATATATATATATATATATATATATATATATATATATATATATAAAATATGCCTCGTATTGAAATTTGCACACATTGTTTTCATGCAAATCTGCCAAAATAAAACTTCTGTAATGTATTTTAATTTTCAACTTTTATTTTGAAGTTTTGTAATAAAATAATACAATAACTACAAATCTACTAAATTAAGATATTAAACTGACAGCCCTACGATTAAGGAGAGTGAAAGGAACACAGAGTCAAGTGAGATCACCCCTTAAACCCTACAGAAACAGCAGCAGTGATGGGCGATATCATAACTGTCACACTATGCGGAAAGCTGAAAGATGCCCCTAATACACCAACTGAACCATTCAAACAAACACCCACTCACACTGCCACGAAGAAAAATATTCAGCTTTGAAATCTCATCCTGACTGAAAATTACTCATGTATGAAGTCCGGAAACCTGACACCTTGATTGCCACAGAAGAAAATAAAACCGACAAGGCTGCTTTACACTTCTGAGATCTCCATCATGTTCTCTGTCGAGCAGGAATAGAGACAGATCCATGAATAACTAAGAGAGAGGGGATGATAAACGTGTCATCTCCTTGTGTTGGTGGAGAGATGCGGAGTTAAAGTCGTGAGCCAACTTTCAGTGAAAGCGAACAATGTTGAAAATGCTCATGACCTTTCAAACGCAGACGAGCGTATTTGCTAAGTACAGCTTCCCGCGGCTGGAACGCGCTGTTGTTGAAAGTGAAAAGAGACAGAGGACGACGACAGCGAGACAGCGATTAGCGCGTGGAACACAAATCCACTTAATATGTACTTTCCATCTGTACGTCTTCACGGCAGCTCGGTGAAAGCGAGCGGGCTTACGATAAACCTAATTTAAATGTTTAAATATTGTTTTTGGCTGGCCGACGGGGCCACGTCGTCTGTCATGTTCTCATGCTGACAAATCTCTTCGCATGCATTCCCAGAGAGAGAAAGTGTAAGAGACAGGGACGAGAGAACAAACAGGATTTGATGTCTGGGAGAAACAGCGGATCGACGTGTACACAAAAGAGTGCAATGAAACGGCCAGGTAACATAATCATGGTCGGGATATGTGATCATGTATGTCTGAGCGAGCGAGTGCATATTTACATGGAGGAAGAGTGCTATCTGTGTGTGTGGCAGTCACAACATGCCTGCTGGGAGAAAGAGGTAACAGAAGGGAGGCCCTTCACATCCCCACAAGCTTGCTCTCTGATTTCAGTTACGCTAGTGGAACTCTAGCCTGTCTGTGTCCCCAGGCCACAAGCGCACAGGTGTTTACTGCATGCACCTGTGCACTAGTGCATGCAGAGGGGCTGTCAAAAGCGCCCGCCGAGCGCTGACCTAGGATCAGCCGGAGCACACCTGTGCCATTCAAACCCAAGCAAGTTGTCATGGACCTGGACAGCGGCATCCACAACCAACGGCTCAGAAGTGGTGTACATTATAATGTGGTGTACCAGACAAAGGACTAGGACCTGACGAAAGGTTAGGAGGCCACGTCGGGGCTTTGAGGAAAGGAAAAGAGACAGTTGAGACAGAGTTCAACTGAAGTCTACGGTGGCTTTGCACCATTATGTACGGAGAGCAGATTTGCACCACATGCTTGCCTGAGCAATTACCAAAGCCAATCTGAGCAACACATGGGAACATGGAACTGTTCCTGAGCGCTGTGAAGGGAGGAGACCAGCCATACATTGATTACTCTCCTAATGGATGACTATCAATGTAAAGAGTGTGTAAGGTTACAATTAGGCTCCACTTATTTACGGTAATTAGAAACTCCTGTATTCAGACGACTCAATATTCTTCAGGTCACGATAGGCTGAGAACATGGCAGACCGTTGCACCCATACCTGAGCGCTCAACGCCATCCAGAGCATCCCTGGCAACCTCACACTGTAACATAGCCCATCCCATCCTATCTGGCTGCTCTATTGTCCTGCCCTCGACCTGTGAACGTTGGCACAACCCCGAGGGTTGGGGCTAAAAAAGGCTCAGGAGCAAGGAACAGAAACATAGTCTGCATTAGCCAGCTAATCCCATTAAATCTGTGGCCCTGCCAAAAGCCAGGGTCAGCCAGTGTGCCACGTCACTCACACGCACCTTTGGCACCGCCCGTGACCCTGGACTACTGTCCTGGAGTTGAGGGCGGGGAGTCGCCTGTTTTCTAGGTCCAGATGGAATTAGGCAAAAGCTGGGATGCATGGATGCACCTGCTGGCCAATCATTCGGACCGCTGGAGGCTTTTTGGAAATGAGCGTGGTTGCGGCCCAAGATTTAGCCACAAAACTAAGCAGCTTGCACCCGCTCTGTGCAGCGGGAATTGGTTTAATGTATTTACAGTGGATTACAGCAGCACACTGACAGTTAAAAGGCACTTGTGAGCTGTGTGGTCATCTGTAGCGTAAAGTGTCACAAAGAATCAAAATGCTTTATGATAATGTCAACATGAAACAGTTCAAAACCATTTTCATTTTTGTAATCTGATGTATTTCCTTGGTGAAAGAGGATATTCAATGAGAAAAGGTTCAAGCTTACATGAAATGCTGTTGGAACCCATACTGATGTCATTATATGTTGGAAAGAAGGACACAACTTTATTTTCTTTATTAAAAATGGATATAAAAGTGAGCCATAACATACTAGAGTAATTTTGAAGAAATATTCTGGACATACACTCTAATAAAAACATGTAAAAAATAGGGCACAATGTCATTTTCCATAATGATTTTTCACAGGTGCACATTTTGAATCAGGCATTTATTTTTATTTTTAATTATAGTAAATGTGTTTTATGGAAAACTACCAGTAAATTTGCAGTTTTCTACAGATTTTTTTGTAAGTTTTAAAGATCCAGGTTTAATAATAATAATAAGAATAATAATAATAATAATAATTGTTATTCCTAAAATATTAAACAAAATGTCTAAAATATTACTACTGTAAGATAAAGAGGTATTTTAAAAAAATAAAAACAATATTTACTTTGTTTTGCAGTAAAATTGTAAGATTACAGAACTAATATATATATTATTTTGATTAAGCATGCAGCCCAAACACTTAATGCAGAAAAGATAGACATAAGAACTCTCACATACAGACAAAAACCTGTACTCATTTTTACACTGACCCCAACAATGGCATCACTTTCCAATGAGTCATTTCACCACAAATGTGAGTGCAGCAAAGCTAACTGGGTTACATGTTATCGATGCAGAGCAAAGCATCCATCCTGCTTAACTTGACCTGAGCTCAGACACTTTACCCCACATCTCTGCTGTCCCTACAGTGTGACTTAAGGACAGGATATCTCCTGTGCCATGAATACAGTCCTGATGTAACAAGTCAACCATGATGACTAATTGCATTAGTGACGCAAGTAACATATACTCCACTTCCAGTGCAAGGGGTCTCTCTATCAGATGGTCTGTGGCCTAAATTGCCCCTTAACTGGAGACAGCTCAATACCAGGTCACTAAAACCTTACTTTATGCTAAACAATCCTTTATTAGCCCGAACACAGCTTGGTGGCACCAGTGCTTTGTTGAGGGAATGAAGTTAGTGCGCAATGTTCTGCTTTATTAGCATCTCCAGCTACAAGGCTGGTGAAACAGAGAATTTAATTTGAAACGTGCTAATGCTCCTGCTCTGGCGCCAACTCATTTACAGCCATTAACATCGGCTAAGCTGACTTAGCACGAAGCTCTAATTGTTGTAACAGTGAAAGCTAGATAAAATATGGACCAATATGGAGAACAAACTATAAAACTTGTCATAGCTATCTTCCACTATTTATCATCTGTACTAAATGTAAGGGTCTATTTCGGCATGTTTCGTAACCACTGAGGTAATGTTCTTCTTGGATGCACTGTGGGTCAGTCCTGGTTTTCAGGGCGAAAGAGCAGCCATGACCTTCACAACCTTTTTCGTTCCTTGATCACACTGATAGTACAACAAGACCACACGAGATAAAGCTCTCAGCTCATTACTTATTGAATGATCTCATGATAGTCCTTGCCTTCAAGTGTTGCAGTATTTGTATCATTGATTAACAGTAGTACACATTCAAGACTTTTCCTGTAGAATGTATTCATTCATATCAAATGGTAAAATCAATAATTAATGCTTAACTTGCCATCATGCTGGCTCAGACTTGCAGGCTTTTCCAACAATGGCAGACAAAACACTCACTATTTTTGCAATAAACAAAATTACATACACCAGCTTTAAATATCAAACTGCACAATATGTTCAGTAAGGTCTGAAAAATACCCCATGCACAACTGAATTCCCTCATATGAAATTTCCTTATGTGCCATTAAATCAGTAATAACCTTTCTATGTAGTGAGGCAATTGTTTTGTTTTAAATAAGTCATATGGGGTGAGAGGCAGGGAGAATAATCCACTTTCGTCAAGAGTTCACATGCCAGCCATCCCGTTGCTTTGGCAGAGCAGATGAAGATATCAAAGAGGGGGGAGAGAGCAAGCCCTGCATGCTGAGGAGGCCGGGAAACTGGCGAGCGAGACAGAGAGAGAGAATCAGAAGTCAAACTCAGGGCTCTACCCACAAACAGGACTGGCACCCAGCAGGGTTTAAAGTTCTGCTCAGCTTCCGCCAGGGGATTTTCCTCCTCTTTCTCTTCCTCGCTCGCTCTGTCGTTTCACTATAACAAAGGCACTTCTTGGTAGTGCACAAACCAAGACTTGTTGCAAAGTGATTCATTTTTAATTCCCCTCAGTATTTCATGTCTGCCAACACCGCCAGGTTGAGGGGGAGCTGGTGATGGTGGTGGTGAAAAAGACTGAATTCTTCCTCTGTGGGTACGGGAAGATAAGCAACACCTATGAGCCATTCAAGTTTCACAGGCCATATCGGTAATAAATGATGCATTGGTATCTAAACCACAGAAAGCAAGAAGCGCTGTTATGTAGATCTGTTAGATAAGGCTTAGGCAGTATAGAGTTCATACAGAGAGGACAGGCATTTCTCAAACAGTTGACACCTGTTAAAAAGCTTTTTAAATGTTAACCGAAAAAACAAAAAAAACAACAACAAAAAAAACAATTCTGCTGCCAGTTGTTTGTATGTATAGAAAACCTAAGCACGCTGATTGCATTGACTAGCCTCCCTCTCAGCTCAGGTTGTGTACATAAAATAAAATAAAGGGGCACTCTGGTAAATCCAAGCTCCCTCGCGCTGCTGCAGCCACTGCTAATGAGTTGCGACTTCCTGTCATGCTGTTTTTCCTCTCTCTCACTTCTTCCAGGAGAGGAGGCGGATTGTGGAAAGTCGATTTCCTGTGCGGCGGTGCTTGTCGTAATTGCGCCGCAAGGCGGCTTGGTTCGCCAACGGTGACATAGCTGGTGAAAACGAGCAGAAAATCTAACTGTTCCATATCAAGGAATATTTTTACTCTGGCTAATGTGACTTAAATACCTTGTTCCACAGTCGAGTGGGCTGGCACCTGCTGCATGGGAACTGGCCAATTACTGCGCAGTCGCTCTAATTTTCTGATTCAATTAGCATGCTTCAGAGCTTTGCCGTCTAATTGCAAACTACTTCACAGTTACCTCTCTGATTAATCGCTGCCCATCTGCGAGCGATCGGAAAACCTTGGTAGAACAAATTCGGGTAATTCAGAATGCCGGGGGCCTGGCGAAGCGAAGCCCACGTGGCTGCAGGTTGAACCCTGGGAGCCACAAAAGAGCAAGCTGACAGTGGAAACAAATCAATGCGCTGTCACCTCCAAATCCACTTAATACACTGGAAGGTTTCGTAAATCAAAGCAGCCATCCAAGCACTTGGCAACTGTGACAGGAAGTCATACTAAACAAATGATCAGTCATCTGTAAAACTTTGATTAATGCACTTAAATGTACGCCAAGCAAGTATGATTGAGGAAATGAGGTAATACGAAATAAAGAGTTTAGCATTTTCTTGAAAACAATCCATAGAGAACGCAAAACAGTGTTGTTAGTCAAACATCTCTAGACCAACAGACGGCATTTATAACGACTCCAAGCTCTGATAATGTATGAAGGCCAGAGGCTATCGACCCTCACACGCAGCAGGTTACGCTGTCAAATCGGTGGCGCTTTGCCCAACTTGACCCACGACTCTCTCTGTACGCGAATACGTACCTATTGACATTCACAAGGACAAGGACACTGGGGTGTTTACACAGTTTTTACACCGTGTTACATCATTCCAACCACTGAGGTATCTGCCCTGACCGAAAAGACTTGGCACCTGGTCTTGCCCTCTGCGAGCAAAAGAACTACGGCTGCCTTCCGCTCCACAAAGACATTTACTTTGATTTTACTAAAGTCCTTTGAGCCCTAATGAAAAAGTACAGAGGAAACAACAGTAAGCATATTGCATATTGTTGCCAGTGCTCTGATAATGATGTATAAGGTGGTGGCTGAGGGAGACCATAATTCCAATATGTCAGGTCTCTGATTTGGCCACAATTTGCATGGTTATAATAGCTTATCGACTGGCTCAAGGTTGAGGGAGACCACGGTAGCCAGGAGTAATGACTACGCTGCATGAGTTTATTTCAAGCTGCCGGGGTTCACTCACCCGAGCCCTTTTGTCAATATGCAATTTTGATTCTTCAATGCCCCTTGGAGAGGCTACGCTGACGGCAACCACTGCTGTTCCCCACCAACACACCTTAAATGATTCCTGTATCATACAAACATTTCCCATAAAGAATCAATACAAGTGCCATTCATTAACCCTTGAAAATCTACAAAGCCGAATGCTAGATTTATTGACGAGACCAATTGGTTTTTATATTTGTTTGCTACTAAATATGGGGTTCTTGGTATTTTTGTTGTTTGAAAAACATAAATTACAATTATAGATCGTTAAAGGAAGTAGCTTGCATTCCTAAAGCCATTTTAGGAAGGTACAGAATGACAAACATACCACAGAAGAATTGATATATGAAATAATATGTGCATTTAACATTCATAGTACCAAACAGCTGGTATGCATTAAAACTAAAGCAGACATAAAGAAACATCTAACAGACACCTCAGTGATGCTTGATGCAATTAAAACAACCAAAAGCATTTACAAATGACAATTGTGTCCTATGCAGGCAAATCACATCAATCGCTTTGAGTAACAGATGGAAACCTATAAACTTTACATACCTGTAAATACACTGTATTACTTTCTACTTGAAAACCTGTCAACTATTATTTTATTCAATTAAAATGAATAGATTAAATTATATATTACTTTAAATGACATGTATTCATCTATTCCATACATGTTTTTTCTTGAGTGTAAGTAAATGAATGTGTATGTGTATAAGTGTCAGTGCAGGTACCTCTGTCTTTTTAGATTTTTTTTTTTTTTTTTGTGATCTTCTGTGTAACAACAGCAGACACAACACTAGCAAGGTTCTCTCTATATTTGTGTGTTTTTCTGTCTGACTTTGATTATGTGGATAAACAAACAGCAGTGTGAGGCAGAGCCACCTGTGTGGAGCTAGTCCCGCTGCTGCACTAATGGTTTAATGATGAAGAGTAGCTCAGGCAGGCCTCTCTTAAACTGAGGCTGCGGTGAGTGAGACCTCGTCACCTCTTAACCTCCATTATTTCACTCACTCACTCACTCACTCACTTACAGACCATAACTTAGTAGAGTCTACTTACACATATTAAGAGCAACACAAGAATGTCAGATTTGTTCTGTACATATAAATACAAATACCTATGGGTTCTTATGGCCCAATGAGTTTATTTACAAGTCTTTATAAAGAATATTATTACATTTTTCTAAATGTGATAATTAAACAGTGAAATAATTGCTTTCAATATTTATTTTGTGAAAATGATTTACACCAAATTTTAGACAGGCATCCCTTATCAAAACTAGCAATTTTTTAAAATAAAGTTTCATCAAAGGTTAGTGTAATGTATTACCAAAAAACTAATTATCATTGAAGAGCTTGTGATCAAATATGAGACATGTCAAGACAAAACAAGTTCAATATTTTCACTGAATATTCAATTAGAATATTTATTTATTCATTTTAATTTTGGAGTAATTTACAATAAAGTTTTATTTTTTCAAGCTACACCAAACTGTGAAAAAAAAAAAACAAATAAAAAAAAAATGTTGCAAGGATGTTAAAAATGCAATTTCCATTTAAAAAGGATAAAACTTGGTTCTGATTATTTATTTAAAAATAAAATACATTAAGAAGAAGAAGAAGAAGAAGAAGAAGAAAGAAGAAGAAGAAGAAGAAGAAGAAGAAGAAGAAGAAGAAGAAGAAGAAGAAATCTGCATGTTTCCCCACTGTTTGACATTTTTGGTAAAAAAAAAAAAAAAAAAAAAAATTAAAGGGATACTCCACCCCAAAAATGAAAATGTTGTCATTAATCACTTACCCCCATGTTGTTCCAAATCTGTAAAAGCTTCATTCGTCTTCGGAACACAATTTAAGATATTTTGGATGAAAACCAGAAGGCTTGTGACTGTCCCATTGACTGCCAAATAAATAACAGTGTCAAGGTCCAGAAAAGTATGAAAGACATCGTCAGAATAGTCCATCTGGTATCAGTGGTTCAACCATAACGTTATGAAGGGACTAAAAATACTTTTTGTAGGCAAAGAAAAAAAACGACTTTTTTCAAAAATTTGTCTCCTCTGTCTCTCCGCATCACCGTAGCGCCTTTTTGGAGAACGCACCATCAGTGGAACGCACGCAGCAGACGCTCTTCTTTGTCAGCCGTGCTGCACAGATGCGCTGTTTTCATTCAAATCAAAGCGTAAATACACGTAGAAAACATATCCTTGCATATGGACTATTCTGACAATGTCTTTCATACTTTTCTGGACCAGTGTTGGGCAGTAACACATTACTTAGTAATATGTTACTGTAATTTGATTACATTTTTAGTAACGGAGTAATTTAACACGTTATAATTTTCAAAATAGTAATTAGAGTATAGTTACAAGCTGAGGTCTCTATACGTTACTGCCACATTACATTGCTGACAGAGTGCAGTGTTTTATAATCTAGAGATTGTAAAAAGGATGTAGCACAAGCACTGTTGAGTCAAGTGCATTCACCTGCTCCCGTGAGACCCGACGCAACAGAGTGCAGTGCGGGACAAGATGGGTGAGTGCTGGTGTGGGCGGGTAGACACTCGTGTGTGTGTGCGGGATGCGGGAGAATAAAATGATTCACAGGACTCCCGCAAAATAGAAATATCTAAACATAAACTATCTAAAACAAATAAATTGTTATTCATCTATTGCACAAAAGCAACATGAACAAATATAAACGATTCACAGGTGCAAGCGTATGCACAGTTTCTATTTAGGCTATAACACGTGTTTGCAGCATTGAGCAATGCAGTGCTGAAATTTGCGTGCTCAAAAATCCTCTCATGATAACACACGGATTGTAGACATTATGAAAGATTCATTATGCATATATTTATTGTGTTATAACAGAGATTTGTGAGATTGCAATGAACTTTAGAGTATGTCTTAGTATGTCTTTTAGAGATTATAAATGCAACGCTCTTTGCTGGCATTCTGCCAAGACAAACCATGCATGCAGCAGCCGCTTGGTTTAGTTAAAAATAACAGTGTTCTGTGAATGTTGATGCTTTAATAACAAATATTTATCAGCAGTGTGTATGCTGGGATTTCATACATTTCATGGAGAAAAAAGTAACTAGTAATGTAACTAATTACTAATTACTTTTGAAATAAATTAATCAGAACAGTAATGTGATTACTTTTAAAAGGAGTAATCAGTAATTTGATTACATTTTCAGTGTAACTTGTCCAACACTGTTCTGGACCTTGACAGTGTATTTTACTTGGCAGTCTATGGGACAGTCTCAAGCCTCCCGGTTTTCATCCAAAATATCTTAAATTGTGTTCCGAAGACGAACAATGCTTTTTCGGGTTTAGAATGACATGGGGGCAAGTGATTAATGACTAACCCTTTTAATAAGTTCACATAGTGAAAATTACTAACAGTAGAGGAAATGTCCAAATATAGTCACAAACTAATACAATCAGCAGATCCACACCACAGTGTACATATGTAGCCCAAGAAAATTTTGTTTTTATCAACAAAACTACAGGCTAAGATGTGCAGCAAGTTAAGATAAGCTAGCTAACGGCAGTGGTCGTCCCCACCAGGAGATGAAACTGATCAATTCCAGACGGGAAGTGGTTGAAAAAAAAAAAATATTATCTGACCTTTGACTATCTAACAAAACAATTCACATTATCAGTGCAGAGGCCTGACCTTAGACTTCTTTAAATGGGAGAGTATTGATTGTCTGTGCACAACAGACAAACACCTCACGCAGCATGTCTGGGACAGTTCACTCAGTGCATGAACAAGCTGTCTGACAATTGGAACCTGAGCAAATAAACACACACACGCACGCACGCACGCACGCACGCACGCACACACACACCTGAGGAAAGCTCACTGCATAAACCAACAAACAAACCCAACATAGTGAATCAATCACTTCATAAAAAGGAGCACTTCTTTTGCATGTCATCATAGTCATTGTGGGTCTTATACCATGTACAATTAAAGCAATATCAATACCAATACATCTATTTAGCGATTTGATAAAATGAGTAATAGTAGACAGCCATTTTAGTTTATTCTAGAAAGCAATAATCTTTTGACAAATTAAACATTTAATAAGCCTACAGTAAATCCCACACTAACAGACTTCTTTGTGTATTAACAACAATCAAAGACAACACCAAATATTCAGGGCTAAACTATATATTTAAACTACTTTTGGATTGCAGTTTTAACAAACTAAAAACTTAATGTTATGCATATTTGTGAGTCATGTATAAATGAAACATGTAAGATTTCTGTAATAGTGCTAATATACTGAACTGTAAATTTCACAAAACACCATTATGTCACATTTTATTGCAATTTATTTAATTTGCTAACTTATTGTATGCATTAATTGTTCATTCTAAATAAAGCCATTATCAATATCTATTTGCCCATCCATAAATGCTGGGCATATTTTTGAGGGTATGGACATTATTAAGCTGCTAAAGACTCAATCTTTAATATACATACATAAACATAGATAAACTGGATGTTAGAAAACATAAATTATTCCATTAAGACAGAATATAGTATAGATTAATCAAATCGGAATACTATAAGGTCCCTAATAATACAGTACAATAATAGTGAATCTTTACAAAGACATACACTGTAAAAAAGTATGATCCTTATACACTATTTCAATCTTGTTTTGCAACTGAAGCTTAAGATTAGTGGCCATAAATGCACAGGTCAAAAGTTTCCTAGTGCTGATTTGCAAGTCAACTGATATCAATTATAGGCCCTACAGTGGTCCATTTGAAGTTCCCGAAATGCCTTAAGATAGATGGCCTTTTGCACTGACCTCCACAGCATATAGATATGTGTACATGAATTCAGATCAATTCAGAATCAATGAAGAATGAAACATTTAAATGAGAAAATTTGAATGAGAGAAAAATGTCATTTTGTACAACAACAACAACGACAAAAATAAATAATAATAATAATAATAATAATAATAATAATAATAATAATAATAATAAGAATAAACCCAACAACAACAAAAAAAGTATTTGTGAGGCACTTATTAAAAATTCCTCCAATCTTAATGTAATTCAATTAAACTAATGTAGTTCAAATTAGGAATAATGATTAAAGAGATTTTAAGACAGATGATGTGTGAGAATAGAGTGATCCACAAATACGAGAACATTTTAATTTTTTTACCAGTTTCTTATACAAATCTAAAATACAATTTGATGGTGAGAAAATAGGTGACACTATTTAAATTCAATAGTGATTTTTAACCCCCCTTTCTTCTATATGAAGGTTTTTCTTACAAACCTGCTGAGAATGCACATTTTGCACACGTTATTTGTCTCGTTCTCAAGTCCCGTTTTGCCCGCTGTCTCTATAGTGTTCACTTGACAAATTAATTCTGTAATTAAGTGTTATTATGAAGATATTTCGCAACAAAAAGAGAAGATAAAAAGAATGAGGGAGAGAAAAAGAATATCAAAGATAATCATAGGAATGAGGTAGGAGTGGCCCTGGGCCATGGGGTCAATCTAAAGCTGAGCTTGTTCAGCCTGCCGCAGGCACTGAGCTGGAACTAAGTAAAGCCAAGCGACCATGGGCATGGAAGCAAGCCAGAGAGCGGGATTCTGCAGGGGGCCGTACTGAGCCCCATCTCTTTCTCTCTATCGCACTCTAACATTTTCATTAACCCACTGGGAGAAAATGAGGGTGAGGCACAGAGAGAAAGAGGGAGCGATGGCAATCCATGACGAAAAAAAAAAAAAAAAAAAAAAAAAGAACAACAAAAAAACATACAGACCATGAGGGGGGAAAGAAAAGAGACTCCTATTTGTAATTGGAGAACTTTGGCAGTTATGTTACTGCATATATTACACACATTTTAGTAGAAACACTCCAAAAGAGAGGGGGTTAAATAAAGACACAATGAGGCGGAGAGGCACCATTCTGGAGAGATGACTGAGAGACAAAGGAGGCCTGTCAGGCCGGCCAGACAGCTGTGAGTTGGGTGTCAAACTGCCTCCCCAGACCACCATCTGCTGACACTACCAGATGACTCAGAAAATAGGATTACAGTAGCAAGGCATAAAAGAAGATGATGACCTAAACTCTGTAATATCATTTTCCAGAAAAAAAGACAACGCAGGCATGGATAAAAATGGACAAGGTGAGTGAGGTCAAAGAAACACTGTTATGCTGCACAAAATACCACACGGACGAGGAGATCAGAGTTTAATTTGGGATTAAATGTAAGAGATCTAGTGGGACGCCCTAACCCATGCCACAGGACTCAATTTCATGTAAGCAACTAACAGCTTTGTAACACCAGCAAAGCAGATCATCATTTGATTAACTTCAGGGTGTTGTGTCACTGACCTCTAAACATTTGTTTGGGGAAAAAAAAACTTGTGTAACCACACCCTGTTTTGAGGAACACTACTTACAGAAATAAAGTCTTTGAAGTATTAAAATGTATTGGGTTATAGTGAAAAAATATTATACAGATTTTTTTTTTCCATTAAAACAAAACCAAAGCTTCTTAAAGTCAAGGGAAGTGTGAAGAAGCACTACATTATAGGGCAGGGGACAGGTTGTTCCTTCAATTGTATTAATCAGCAAATAAATTAAATACTGTTTGAAAAAGTAACCTTTGTTAACTTTTTAAAAATCATACAGAGTTTAAAATCAGCAATTGCTAACAACTGCTGGGTAAAATATGGCTTTGGCAACTTGGCTAGTTGACCTGTAACTTTTCTAGGAATTGCAATGTGAGTCAATCAAGAGAGTAAAATGAAAAACATTCAAATTATATGATATAAATTATTATATAAAAAATAATAATAATCTATTAAGCAGTATCTAGGAAACCAAGAAAGTTTTTTATTTTATTTTTTTGGTTGAAGTTACATATTCCTGGCATTAGGACTCCTAAACAACAATATGAGCAACAAAATCACTTTCCCAAAATATACTATCTGGGTTTCTCAGAGAGGCACTGCTAGTGACACTATGGACTAAATTAATTCTCAATAAAACAAAAATATTTGTACGTACATTTAGAGATAAATAATTAATTATAATATTATATATTTATGGAAATAAAATTGAAATGAAAATTCCATTTAAAGGGGGGAAATAATTTTGAAATGGAGTTTGTAACTGTGTCTACTCCATGATAAATTAATAAATACATAAATAAATAAATAGAAATAAAAAAAAAAAAATCATCAAAGATTATATGGAAGTCACATATTAATGTGAATTCTGTTTAAAGCTGGCCTTTGTATCACCCCATGTGGGTACTGCTGGAGTCATTGTGAAAGCTAACTACCGCTAACTCATAGATAACTTTCAGTGCTCATTAACTCATGCACTTCTTTGAGTGAAAATATCGTAATGACGGAGTTTGAATGAACATGGCACTGTTCGGAGGGCAGTCTTACCAAACAGAGCCTCAGAGCTGTAGCATTCCATTTGTGTCCCAGAGCTGCTGGGGTGTAAGAGGTGAGGAACAGCCCAACTCTGGCTAAAACACATCCCTGGAAGGACCCACCCTGCCCCGAGGCTGCTGTCGGTTCCTAGCCAGCAGCAGAAGCCCAATAGACATGTGACCAGAAACGACACCTTGTGGCCAAAGGTCATTGCAGATCTCTGTATCTCTGCAAATCTCCCTAGGTATGGCATCTGATTAAAAGGCAAAAGGGAGAGCTTGGCCTTCAACCTTAACCCGTTAAGACCCTTGAAGTCTTTTTCTGACCTAGACTTGACTCCCTCATCTGCAATGTAAGCTATACTAATTAACCAATGATAGCAGCCCTGCACAATTCATTATGATGTTTCCTGGCTGTTTTAAGCAGAGGCTGGCGCCAGACTTACTCTTCCAGAGAGGCGAGGCATTCTTAAACTGTACTTGATAAAGCCGTTGTTTTCCTTTGTGATGTGTGGTATGGACATCATCAGGCAGTGTTTGTGTCCACTGCGTTTAGGAGAGCAGCACAGGGCAAGCAAACACAGATTATACTCTACCATGGATTTGGAATTTGGGTTTTCAAGATTAGAGATTACATACGCAAATGAAATAACAGGGCTCTCTAATTATTATCACTAAAGGGATAATTCAGTAAAAAGATATTTTGAAGAAATTTTCAAGTTTTTGCTGTCTCATGAAAGTCAATGGGGTTTAAAACATGGGGTTCTTCTATGGATCCATGAAGAACCTTTAACATCCATGGAACTTTTCCATTATGCAAAGGTTCTTTACAGTTCTTTAGATTATTAAAATGTTTTTCACACTAAGAATATAAAAATGGTTCTTTTAAGAACAGTAGACAGCAAGGTGCTTTGATATTTTTTGAACTATCTTCTTTTGTGCTCCTCTGAAGAAAGTAAGTCATGCAGGTTTGGAATGACATCAATGCGGAAATATATTCAGCTACTAAAAACTCACAAAGCCCACTCTTAGATTTTCCAGGACACACACACACACACACATACAGCATTGGAGCCGAAGCTGGATGGTGAGTGCTTGTGCATGAGGGGATGGACAGCAAACCCCCTGCTGATTAGATAAGTCCTAAACCCACTCAAACACATGCAGCGAAGGCCATGTTTTCCACTCGCTCTCTGTTTGCCTCTCAGAGGGAGAGGTGATAAGGTGGGCCATTTGGGGGTCATTGCGATTAGACAGCTAGGGAGAGCACATTCCTGCCAACTCCTCACAGGACAGAGAGGCTTTAACACATCACACACTGACAGGTGTGTTACCACGAGCCTCATCCGCCTGCAGATATAAAGCTGTGAAATATATTAAAAAGATGTTTCAAGTATCCAGGAATGAATTCTTTGAAGCTAACCGGGCCAGAGTCTAACTCGACCTTCTCGTGGACCCTTTTATCACAAAAGAGCGAGTGCAAAAACAGACATCATTTGCATTTCACATGTTTCAGCTGAAGCCTCTTCACAATCAAGCCATGTCGGCGCTTGTCGGAGGGCGCACCAAAGGGCGGCATCTGAGAGGAGGCACCTGGGGTGGCAGCAGGCCCTACAGGGCTGTAGGGTGTGGGAGAAAGAGAAGACTTGGGATAACGGCTAATAGCATGATGGAGGGATCAGTGCAGCCTATCTCATTACGCCGAGGCACAATGAGCGCAGCACACTCAAAGCAGTTTATAATTATGGCTTTCCAGGCCACAAACAAACCTTGCTTATTACCCTTCTTCTAGACACTTTAGCTGTAGGAAATCAGCCACTAATTGCGATATTTCCCTAATACTCAATGCACATGGGTGTCACGGGCTGTTTGCGTCTCGTCCCGCTGACGCTTAATAAAGTTTTTATCTGTCAAGCCGAAGAGTGGGAGACGAGCCAAGGTCACTGCTGCGCTCTACAGCTCGCTGAAGAAAGGGGGGGGGGGACGCTCAGCGTTGTTTACATAATTATATAAATAATATCCTATTTTTCCAGCAAAAAGGGAAACAAATAAATATTTTAATTTTGAGGCTGATTATGGAGCTCAAGGACATTCAAGGATGTTTCTTCTCTAATCATCATGTGCAATTATGTACGTTCTTAATATATTCTCATTGCATTCTTGCACATTTTTCCTCGCCCACTGTTTTCTATAACAATCATATTAAATGTGCATTTCATTAAATTCAAATTTTATAAAAAGATCACACAGACGGTGGGGGAGGTGGGGCTGGTGCATGCCACAATTGCACACACATCAAAACATGCTGAAATTTAACTAGATGCACTAAATGTTATCTTTACAAAAAATGAAACAAGGAAAGAGCAGGCATAAAAGAGAAATAACACCACAACATAACACAGGATGACACATCGGGTCCTAATTAATTGATTTGTGTTCTCAAACGGAGTATTTTATTATGTGCATTACTGCTGCTTTGATAGTAATTATCATGACTCCTGCAGTTCCCATAACCCTCGGCAGAAGTAGAGACTTCTCACCCTCCCTTATCAAAAGCTGTCAAAGCAAAGCGCCCCATTAGTCTCCAAATGTAATAAATTGGTTGCATGAAACACACTCATAGCACATCTCTTCTGAGGGAAAAGGGGGAGAGCTGTTGCAGGAGGATGTGAAAGGGGGAAAAAATGGAAATAATAAGTCTAATATCCTCAGATGGGGCCCCTGTCAGAAAGGAGTGAGTAGATGTTGACAGTTGTGTTGCGCGGCGTGGCAGGGGCTCGTCAGTGAGCCATTTTGTGCTGGGAGAGCTCAAAGATGGCTGGGCAAGATGTTCACATAAACATAACACCCACACTGTCTTCTGTGCATCTGAGTGCTAACAAACTCACTGCGGATCAACAGATTTGTCAATGTTAACTTTGTGCTGGGAGAGCACAAAGACGGCTGGGCAAGATGTTCACTTCGACATAATACTGTATTAATTTTTTTAAAGGATTGGTAAAAAAAATAAAAAAAGGAACAAAACAAAACACTTGACACTCTGATGCAACTACTAGAAAGCATAAACGTGAATCTAAATATTCATATAACATTTCATAGAAGATAAAAAATACGATTTTTTTTTTTTTTACACAAAAGCCATCTTGTCGCTAATCTAAAAGATAAAAAGGCAAAAGAATGAATTTTTTTTTTTTTTTTTTAAAGAAATCAGGTCAGAATGAGTTGTTCACTCAAATCGACTTACTGACTGATTGAACTGCTATTTTTTGGTTTTTGGGTTAAAGTCATCTTGAAACAGAAGGAGCAACACATCTTTTCTTCCATATTATCCAAGTGAAACATATTCCTGAAAAAGGGGAAAAAATAAGAGGTGGGGACTTGGTTCTGTCAGTTGGTTGTTGAATTGATGGAGACAGATCTGAATATAAGCTTGCAGTTGGTTGTTAAAAAGGGGTGGGGGTTTAAGCAGAGAAAATGATTGGAGAAGTCCTACTGCTACTGTATACACTTACAATTTGAATAAAAATGATGTGTTTAAGAAATGTTTAATGAAACATACGCACGGATGAATCATTCACAATCAGTTCAATAACATGCATTTAGGAAAAGTGTCAAACTTCATTTCATGCTTACTTTAGGAGTACTTTAGAGGGGAAGATTTTCCGTAAACAACGACTTAAATTTCGGTTCGATTTTTTACACAAAGTAATTGTATGGCTTCAGATACAGTGGCGAGTCATATGGACAACTATGGTGCTACAACATCATTTTTGAAGCTTGAAAACTTTAGTTCAAACTGTATGGAAAAGGGCGACAAGTATATTATTCAAAATATCTACTTTTGCATCCAACAGAAGAAACACAGTCATACATGGGATGACATAAAGGTGAGCTAATGATACCAGAATTTTCAATTTTGGGTGAATGGCCCCTTTAAATTGCTACTAAGAAATACTAGTTTGTATGCATTGCAGGAAATTCATATTTGCTGATGTGGACCGTGAGACAATAACCAAGCAACACCATGTCAAAGCAGCAAATTGTATTGAGTATGTAATTTGCTGTCCAATGTAGTTTTTTTCCTCCTCCATTTCACTCGCTCTTTTGTTTCCATGGGAGTGTTTGTTTTCACGTGTAACAGGTTCAGTGCTGTAAAGAGAAACTCTTAATCCTCTCCCTCAAGCCATAGCTTGAACACTAATGCTATCTATAGTGTCTCGCAGCTCTGCGAGTAACTAGCAACAAATCCTAAGGAAAAACCTAGGAAACAATTTTAGCATTGGGTCTGATCCTGATTAACCCACCACGAGTTCACTGAAGGGGCACAGGGTCGTCTCTTTGCATTTCAAAGCAAAAGAAATCTAGGATCAGGTACCTGAATTTCTGTTGAAATACAGCATTTATACATTAACAAAATGCTAGAGCTTCAGAACTAATGGAGCTACGTGATTCCCGTCCATCTGCAGGGTTAAGGGTCCAGGTTTAATCCTCTGCTTTAGCTATAGGATGTACCATATGGCTCAATGAGATCCATGTCCCCAGCTCCTAATCTGTCGCTGCCCTCTGTCTGACTTCGTGAAAACTTATGGTGGTCAATAGGATGTAAACTACGTTGTTAAGAAGCTTGGGTTGTATCAGGAAAGACAGGTTTAAACAAAAGTGTGGTCACTAATTGACTTTTCTACTCATTTACTCAATGTTTTTATGTATCAGTTATTCACATTCCATTTTTATAAAAAGAAAGATGTGATGATGGGGGTAAAAAAAACAACAACAAAAGAACGAACAATTATTGTGCTATTTGTTTACAGTTCATTCTAAAATGAACTCATCTACTATTGCCTGAAATGCTTGAAAATGCTTAAAGATACAAATGTTTAATGAGCACTATAAATGAAACTATGGTTCACAAACGACATACTCATGATGATACGAAAACAGAATCAAACAGTGAGAGAAAGAAAATATTTACTATGAAGCTAAATCACATTCTAGTATAGCACTTACTGTACCCTCATCCAGAATCTCAAAAATAAATAAAATACAGAAAAGATGCTGCCAACTGGTTAACAGTAGGGCGGCAAACATTGGCCTCTAATATGTGGTAATACCCAGAAGGCCTCATGGTCAAGTCTGGGATGATAATGTGATTATAAAACAGTTGAGGTTGCAGAACTATGGTCCATTTTTCATTGAACCCAGCTGAACTCTTGTCGGTTTCCACCAGCTCATCCCACACTTTAAGTCATGATGAATAAAACCTAGATGGAATGTGAGGAAAGGAAACAGACTTCTCACTGTTTATTACATAGAAATCATGAATCACGATTATGAATCAGTTCGGATGATCTAATATGTGTTGAAAGTGAATTTATGAGATCACAATCACAGCTTGAACTACAAAGAAAAAAAAATCTGCAGCTCTATATATTCTATTAGACTGAATGTATGCAAATTTAAGACTATAATTTCACAAGTAAAATGAATAGCACAAATGCAAAGCTGTCAAAACTTTTAATTAAGAACCAGAAGTGCCGGATAATTTTTTGCAAATAGCACCATTAATGTTATAATTAGAGATTTGGGTCTATGCTTTTAATAGTCCAAACAAGTCTTGTTTTACAGTTCTTACATACAGTATAACTTTTTGCTACAAATTACTGTAATTACTGCAGCACTGCAAATCATTTTTAGATGTAAAAATGTGTAAGTTATATGACAAATGCAATATTGCACTAGAAATTATGTGAGATTTAAGTTATGAGAAATATGAGAAATAGATCATGAAAACGAACATGTCCAACCTAACCGATAAGGCTCAGCAACTAGTTCCCATTTTAAACAAAATGTATAATTACAAAAATAAACAGCCAAGAGCAGGCTTGTTGTAAATGAAAAGGCTGGGAATGTTAAAGGACAGCGAAAGCTTTTTACCTCCGACAGCTAAGGCTTCAATCACAATAGCCTGGATAAAAGGAGTCTACCCTATAGACTCATTATGACAGTACACTATGCCACACACACAAAGAAACAAAATGTGTCTTCCATTCTTCCACACGCACAGCATATTGATTTCTGCCCTGAAAGGGGAGCGAACACGCCATTCACGGCTTACAGTCGAAGAGCTTTTTTCCTACAAATTCTAATCGTAAACAACAAAGGCATATGCGGATTCAAAACTCTGATAAATTAATCTTCAACTACTTAAAAGATCGCATGTATTGACTGGTTGGAAGAGGTTGGTCAATGCTAACTGACTGTGATCTGGTGGGTGCTGACCTCATAACAGTGAAAAACATAGAAAGCTGCTGATTGGGATCAAAGAAACCTGCTGTGTGATTTCATAGAATCTATCAAACTCTGACATGAACTGAATTCAAATAAGCAGAGACGATCAAAGCCAGGTGGATGACATTTTTGTGTTCATGTACTTAAAGTAAACCTTAAGTTCAACAGAGACAGAGAGGCTTGTTTATCCAACAAGCAGTGTTAAAGAAGACAGATGCACAAACCTCTTTAATTGTTGCCTTCGCAATACAAGCACACCTCCTCTCTAACTACAGCTGAAACTACAATATGGCCTAGTATGCAAAAGCATGTGACTTGATTAATAAAAATGTAGCATGAAGGAGCAGTTCTGTTAGCATTCTACTTCGCATACATGCATGTGGGGCTCATGATACAATGTTTTCAGCAGTTCCCTACATGTAAACATGCCTCAGGAGGTTTGGTTCACTTTTGGCCACTACAAATTATCGCACAAATCTAATGTTACATGATGACACCAGGACGTGATGATTGTGTGGATAAGGTGTTTACAGCATTTCACCAGATGTGAAACTTGGGAATTGTTACTTCAATTTTCTGCCTAATAAACACACTTTGTTTTAAACTGGACCAACAAGCTATGCAATATGGAAAATGACAATGATAATGTGAAAAACGTGTGAGACTTTTAAGTCCAGGTACAATGTAAGCTGCTGTTTTTAGCTTTGACATCTAGAGTGAAAGGTGTCACATAACAATTCAAAATGCAACCACAAAATTAGTTTTGACCAAATTGTGCATGCATTCTTCATACAGCAACTCCAGATCTTTCTTAATGACTGCTATGTGCTCCCATCAGAGGGCGTAGGAAAGAGACAGACAGGCAAACAGTGAGAGTGGGATGAGATGACATAAAACTCCTTATACAGCACAATGTTCCTGCATGGTGCTCTTTAATCGGAGAGCTCATTACATAAAGCCAAGAGCCAAGTGGGTCAGGCCCTGCCACTCATCCCGAGAAGCGCACGGATCAAAGATGTTTAGGCTCCATCTCATTTTAAAGAGGAATAGAAAATGAAGGCCGTGCCTTCTGATCCCCGATAAGGGAGAGCAGCAGTGAGAAATTATAGTGGACTGCACAAAAATGCCATCAAACTTTCATTCCACCTCTCCAATGGGACTTATAAAAAGATCATGAAATTCAGAAAAAGGAAACACAGGGAATCACTGCACTGTGATACAGTGTCAATATATATTAATAACAACTTGATACTTTGCCCATGGGTTCTCTGCTAAAACAATAGGGTGAATGACAAAAGCTCTCCATATTTGTCTATATACAAACAGAAAAAGCATATTGATTTAAATGGAAAATATATATATATATATATATATATATATATATATATATATATATATATGATCATTATAAGAGGCTTATAATGGAAGTAAATGGGGCCAATCTGTAAACGTTAAAATACTCAACGTTTCAAAAGTACAGCCATGTTAACATGGTTTTAGTGTGAAAAAAATAGCCAGTCTTTTCTGTGTTAAATTATATCCAATTTTACAACTTTGTTGAAATGAAAATGTAATACCATAAATAAACCCTAAACAGTTTTATATCGCAAATCACATAGCTTTAACAAAATAATTAATGTAAGTGCTTATAAAATTATATTGTACATATTTATCCAAAACATTTATCCTATTCACACATCCCTCACTATAAAAAAAAAAACTTTTTTATAAAGTTGTAAATAAAACAAGACTAGTCAGGAATTAAAAGATAATTCTTTAAAAACAATACACATCTTTCTGCTAAAAAAAGTAAATAAAATAAACAAGTCAAATGAACAACACTACAACTGCTATATGACAAATCACTAATTATTAAATAGGTGTAATGTTCAAATAAGGAATTTTCAAATCCAGCTACATATTTTCAAGAACAAAATAAAGTTCAAAGTTCAAGTTCATGAATTTTTCCTGGGAGCCCGGACCAGCACCAGCATCCACTTGAAAGGAGGGTGGAAAAGTACAACTAAGTGAAGATCTGTCATCCACAATGGAAGATCAAACAAGTGGATTTTGCTGCATCAGGGGTACATGGTCACAGGCATTCAATGACATTGAGACACTGGGCCCTTTGGACCACTGAATAAAGCAAGTCTATAGACTGAATGCAACATGCGCCAGTGCCTCTCCATTGAGCAAAATACATGGACCAGTGACATTGTATACGTCAGCAATATGCACCAGTGAACTTACACAAATGGGCCAGATGCCTGAATGCCAACAGTTTCAGTCTAACACATCTTTATTAGAACGTTTGAGGAGAACAATTCATAGAATGTACAAACCTCACATTTTTTTTCCTCTTGTAATACATGCAGCTACATCCTATTAAAATTGCTTTACTTTGTTTCAGGGTCTTGCTCAGTTGAAACAAAGCTGATTTAAAAAGAACTCTGCTTCAAACCATGAAAAGGTGAAAAAGACATAATGAGACAAAAAAAAAAAGATGTGAATAAATCAACTGACAAATATCTAGCCCTACATCAAAGGAGGCTTATTTTTTTTAACAAAGTTATTCTCTGCTCTTGTGATCCTCTCATTGTAAATGCAATTAGGGTTAATTACCCACCTGTGTTGGGATTCTTGTAATGGTGCAGAACAGATAATTACAGTTCAGGTATGCATTAACTAACTTTTGTTAACAATTAATCACTGTTTACACACTGGACACCGTCCTCTTTGTAATTAATGATCAGTTCTAGCAATGAGTAATCTCATCTTAACCCAGGTAAAGCAAAAGAGAGTGTGTTTCTAACGCTTGCATATAATGGGAAAAGCATGAAGCAAAGCTGAGAGTGATCAGTGGTTTCAGATATATAACTACCACATACTCGAGGAGCTAAGGTAAGGTGTCACAGCACGTGTTAGATGTAAGTGTGATGTTAATGTGTGAGATTTTTCAAGGCTCATTAATGAAGACATGAGTTTTTTTTTAAAATAAGGAGCACACAACTTTAAACAACATAAATGATTTCAGACACTGAAAAGAATATAAGCAACAAAAATATGAGCTCACATTTGTGTCTAAATTCAAAATAGTACAAAAGTATTAAACATTGACATACGTATAAACATTAAGAATATGTGGTTTAAGTTTGGTGAGTCTTGAGCATCAAGGCTGAATGTATCGGATCAAAAATACAGTAAAAACAGTAATACTTTGAAGTACTATTACAATATAAAATAATAATTTTCTATTTTAAAATGTTGAAATGCTGAATTGTCAGCAGCCATTACTCCAGCCTCCAGTGTCACATGATCTTTCAGAAATCATTCTAATAGGAAGATTTAGTATGTAATAATTTATATTATTTAAATTTACATCTTCATGGTTATTAACCCCTTAACTGTCACCCCCCATTTTTTAAATAGGCATTAAAGTGCACTATCCAAACTTAAATTGTTGTATTAAATTGTTGTATTCTTTTTAAAGAAGAAAATTAGCAGATTTTGGCAAAAGTGGAATTTTTTCAAAAAATTAAAGTATCAAAAAGTTATAGAAGTTTAAATGTACTGTAAATAAAATGCGCTATATTATTTTTATTTTATTTTATTTATTATAAATATTTTACATGACAGGTTTTACTCTAAAATTGGTATAAAATTAAACCCTTGTGTCTAAATAAGTTATGTTCCAAATTTGAAGTTGATATGAAAAAAATTGAGGTTCCTGTGAGATTTTATTTAGGGCGTCATACCACAAAGAGCCACCGGAAGCCATCAAAACTCCTTTGAATTTTGTTTAATGATTTTTTCCCTAGATTTCTCTGTCAATTTTACTTCAATACTCAAAATAACCACCAAATATGGAATCCTGAGACTCAGACCTTTCCAATGATGTTTGTTGCCAAGATTATAAAAAGTTTTGATTCTAAAAGACCGTAATGCATTTTGTAATATGACACTTGACACTGCCCACTAAGGGGGAGGAGACCGCCATAAGATTTTAAATTACCATTTCCATGGTAACGCAATGTCCGATTTCAAAATGGTTTTCACAGGATGAATCTTGGGCTTCTAAGCTTTCAAATGATATATAATTTATGATGATTACTAAAAGATTTTATAGAGAAAAAGGACAACAAAAAAAAGAGCGCCAAGCGTCCCACAAAAAAAACATTGTTATATATAATTGCACTAATACATATGAAATGTAAATATAAACCATCTACTCTGATACATGTGCCTATACAAGCCAATTGTTTTTTGCTCTTTTTAATTTAATATTCTTCTAAACCTAATCTCATGCAAAGCAAAATGAGCATTTCCTCTATGTTTGATCCTCAGCCAATAGGTTTATAATGTTTATATAATTTTTTTACAACAAATTTGTCAGGTCAGCGTTCACCGAACTTGAATTTGCATGCAGCATGAGAAAATAATTCTTCGCATATCCTTACATATCCCCTCTCTTGGTTTTGTGCACTTATGAATGGAGGTGAATGAAACACAAAAGTCTGGCGTCACCGCCCCTTTAAACTAATATCATGTTGCACCCCGGCTCTAAAATATGAGATACACATCACAGGTCTGAGATTCTGCCCATCAGGGCCAGACGGCTCGATCACACACACACACACACACACACACACACACACACACACACACACACACACACACACACACACACACACACACACACACACACACACAGACAGAGAAAGAGAGAGAGACTGTAGCCTGACATTGGCATTGTTTCTGTTTGTAATCCATCCAAATGCTCGTCTAGGCTTCCTCTACTGTTCAGTTCAGTTGTGCTGGCAATTGGCTTCAGCACCTAGAGTGTCTGACTGTGGGTCAGCGTGGGCATAAGGCTCAACTCCCCTTACCCAGAGCTAGGGGACCAGGGGGCTTTTCAGGAGATTTGTTCCAGTTTATCTGCATATTTCAACTGGCTTTAGTGTGTTGCTAACTGATAAAATGCTGCCAGTCACCCCGAGCTCTGCCAATGCTGAGGCTCACTGACCTTCCACTGAAGATTCCTTTTGAATAAGGGGGAAAACGGGGAAAAAAGACAAAAAATAAAGGGAAAAATCCAGGCGGGTGGAAGGAGGTTCCAAGTTTTATCATGTTGGGAACAAAAAACAGAGACGTCAGAAGACCTTCCCTTTCCAAACACACATAATATCCACACACACGAGCATACAAAATACCAGCATGGTAAGTCGGTACCAGCATGGCTTCATAGATGATTAAGTGTAACTGACAAGCTGCTCTGTCTTGCCATCACCCACCCGCACAAGTAAAACCAGCATAGCTATCCTGAAAACATAGCCACACACCGTGTAAAAAAGACTGTGTGTGGGAATGACACACAAAACCTCAAATCAGCTTAATTGTGGGGACCAGCCACTGGTGCTTATAGAGAAACATCTTAAATATGCTAATTATTTTCATAATAAAAAAATTATGAGAATTAATTAAAAACAGATATTTTGTGTATTAATGAAAAATAATAATTAATCAAATATACTGACAATAGTCAAATGCCACTCACTGCAATAATGCTGATGTCTTTGGTTTGCTATTAAATTGTGAGTCTTAAGGACTAATAAGTAATAATAATATATAAATCATAAAAATGCAATGCCCAAAATGTGAGAATCAAATCCCTTACTCCTTTAGCAGCTAGAAAATTAAAACCATCAAACCCCAATTAATTGGTTAAAGAGATAAATCTTACTGGTTCTGACAAAATATTTGTGTTCTTTTATGATTATTTTATATTGCACTACTCATGACCATAACTGAGACTGACTGCAGTGATCTGGGGAAGAGTAATAACTGTAGGGACACTCAAAACAAGATCCACAAAAGATTGCATCACGCTCTCTATAAATGCAGGAGATGGGTAAAAATTTGAACTTGGAACCAATGCCATGCACAAACACAAAAGCCCACATAGTTCAATGATGGTTCACTTGGATAATACCCAACTCACCCTCACCCCAAATACAGATTACAGTAAAATCAGGGAAGTATTGTACTCGCTACAAAAGCACACATGAAAATATCAAATAACATTTTATAACACTGTGAGACAGTATAACATCTCACAAATCCAAATCAAAGTATGAGCAGCTCTTCATCTCTTTAGTGCAGGGGTGATGGCCAGGTGAACCTCATCATCTCCCTGCTCTGGATTATAGATTATAGCCGTAATCCGGAATTGAGGACACGCCTCGAAATACTAAAAACAACCAAGGCCAGAAGGACAAACTAAACTAACTGAAAACACTGAAACATGATTAAAATATACACATTTTAATAAAAAAAGCAAAAACTAGGCTTTCAAAGGTTGTGGCCTTTACAGAATAATTCAATCACTTTATGATGAGTGCCATCTACCAATTCAGATATCACATTCCTTATATTTATCATTTGTGGATCAATAGATGCCTACAAAAATATGGCATGCAACTAACTCAACTAACCTGTTTTAAGGAAGCACTGCATATTTAGACTTATGCAGACCAGTTAATTAGACTAGTTTCAAATTGACCTGACCCAGATAAATATTTTTCATAGGGGGATTTTTACATATTACACCTTCCTACCTTCACAGATTGGAAAGAAGTTCTCAAGACACACTGAAAAGTTGGAAAACAGTGCAAGATGAAACATAACGATCAAATGTGTTTGGCTATAACACCGGTGCTTTTAAGGGAATCTAACAGCACTAATTAAAGCACCAATAAATTAATAAATAAACTATAAAGAAATTGACAAACTAGTCAACCTCACTAAAGCAACCAGTCAATCATTAGAGTCAACCATTGAGACCTGTCTCTTTCACACCGTCTTTCACATTACTTTGAATATTAACAAATTCACAAATGTTTGGGAATGGTACACATTGACTATTGGATATCTTCTGAATACAAAGTTTAAAACTAATCAAATGTGGTACAGATAGACATCAGACAATTATAAATAAATACACCAAATTACGTTCAATTGCATCTATAGGGGGCCATTATAACAAAGGAAAAGCTTGATTTGGCAAGCTTTCCCTGTGATGCAAGTGCTATTATAGGCTATCCTACAGCAGGGGTGTCCAATCCTACTTCAGGAGGGCCAATTTCCTGCAGACTTTAGCTTCAACCTGCCCCAACATGCCTGGAAGTTTGTAGTGATCTTGAAAACCTTCATTAGCATGCTGAAGTCTGTTTAATTAGGATCTAAGCAAAACTAATCCTAAACAGGATTGGACACCTTTGTCCTAAAACAGACTTGGTTACTAATGAGTAAAGGGTAAAAGATGCAAAATATGGATTGTGGTGTAGATATGGTTGCTTACCTGCTGAAACACGAGGGCAATCGTTAAGCATGGGATCCACCAGAGTATCCAGGGGCTCAGGACTCGACACCCAGTTACAGCAGTGCTGTGAGAAGAAAAAAAGGGGGAGAGAGACAGGAGCAAGCAATTAGGTACCTTAGAGACATGTCACATTGACAGTTTCGACTGTTTTTGTTGGGCAGGAGTGGGCACACCATTGGTGGCCCTCCAAGGATTGTTTTCTTGGCCTAGTGACCTTGCCAAAGCTCCCAAATACCATCATCCCAGCCCCTGAGACACCATCTCTCAACTCAATCTTCAACACCGAGTGTTTGTCTTCAGCTAAAACAGGTTTAATTAGGCATGTTTGGTTGAGAAAATCATCATACCCTCAAGCTAATAATGTATTGGATGTTTTCACTAAGTGCATACTGGCAGAACGTGTATTATGGAAACAATTGTACTGTTTAGATGGGGTGCAGAATTGAAAAAAAGTTACAAAGGCATGCATGGAAAAGCAGGGTCTGGAGATAAGATAAAACATGCTGAATAGAAGACAGAGAAATTCAAGTGAGATTAGCGTATTGCAGCTGGCGTCCTTGTGAAGCGCAGCTTATCTAGGGTTGTTTACTTTCGCAGACATAGCACTGTCAGCCATTACCACTTCCATGGGGACTGCGACCCACCCGTCCACACAAACACACATAGAATTGGACAGAAAGACAGACAGATACCCACAAACACAACGCTATCTAACCCTCAACCAACTCCCAAGACAACCTCCCCTGACAGAGCAGAGAGGGACGATTCCACCACCCCAGACACCCCACAAAAGACACTCGCATACATAAGCGCACACATGACAGAGCCCCAGGTCACATCACACCTCAGCCTGTCAACCTCCTTCACCTCTGAGCTCTGTGTCACCCCAGGGGTCACCACACTCCCACCCAACAGGGACCCTGTATGTGTGTGTGTTTGGCCAACAGGGAAAGGGTATATATTGGGAAGCACAGGAATTTGATTTTTAATTCCATCAGTCTTTTTGGCTATGGCATTTTGGTTAACTCATTATAATGTGTATAATGATAAATCAATTCAAGAAACAACAGGATTCTGAAGTCTGGGGTGGTAGTGGCAGCAACAATTATGTTAGTGGTCTAGAGTTCAGATAAGACTTTGAAATCCAGTGGATGACAGAAGTGTAAACATTAACAATAATGCAAATACTCTCAACAGGAAACTGAGATGCACAAATAAAGACACTCTTTAATACAGTAATAAGCTAATAAGCTAATAAGTAATAAGTAATAAGGCTTTTAATAAGTCTTATTAACAATTTTTTTTAAATAGATTTTTTTTTGTAAAAATATAAAAGCATTTATCATCACTTCTGATCAATTTGATGCATCTTTGCTTAATAAAAATATGAATGAATTAATCTCAATTTATTATTATTAATAATAAAGAAAATTACTGGCTGCAGACTTTCGAACTATAAATACACATACTAAATATATTAGAGAAAAAAATTAAGATTCAATATTGTTTGTTGTTTCTGTAATTAATAATAAATAAATAAATAAATAAATAATTACATGTATACATACATGCAAAAAAAAAAACAAACTATAATTTTTTTTCTTTTCAAGCTCAATTACTGCTGCAATACATAGTCATCCCTCTCCTTACATGCTGCATTGCTGCAAGTCAGGAAAAAAAAAAAATCCCTGTGCCATGGCCTTGGAGTTCTCCTCTCATTTCTCTTGTCTTTATTCTCCTCTCTTAATCCTGTCAATCGCCTGCATGCCTTGGTTGGGGGAGAAGACAACTGCCATAGGAATGAACAGGCATGCATTGTGTATTTTTAGAATTCCTGCTGCCCTAGTTGTGCACCATGGAGCCGGGCCAGTGAGAGGAGCGCTCCCTGACTGCTGCATCAAGTGTCTTATTGTACAATCTTAATTCATGCCGTCTGGAGAAAGATGTCAGCTGGGCTGGAAGCAAGGGCAGGAATTTCAAAGACCGGAGTCCCAGCCAGAGTGAGTGGCAAAGAGACGGGGGCTGGGAAGAGGCTTCAACAGATTTGTCAGAGCTGGCTGATGCACCAGGATGAGTTTTAGATGAAACAGAAGGCCAAGGCCACTATGTAAGAGGATGACATAGCTTTAAAAGAACAGATAAAAAACCAAGAATGGTGGAATTTTTTTTTTTTTTTTTTTTTTTTGGGATAGAGGAGCTGGGTTGAGCTTTTGAAAGTGTTCCAATCTTTCTGTGAAATCTGATGGATTTTGCTTGCCTTGAATAGCATAAATATGTCAATTTAATCCATATACATCCTCATAATATGGCCCTTTAGCTAATAAAGCATTTAATAGAAGTGACTGATTATACAAGTAAAAACTGAGAATTAATTAGACAAATTGGAAATAAACAAATACATACGAAGGTCTGGGAACCATGGCTGGTTTGAATGGTCAAGGACTGCCCAAGAGCCCATATGATTGACAGGTAAAGCAACCAATCCTCTTTCATTTTGGGCTGACTCATGTTTAGGGGTGTGGAAATGTCCTCACAATAACAGACCGGTGTGTAAACTCTTAGACGTATTTTAACTAGACTATGCCGTGAACTTTACATACTTTTGAAAATCTAGTGTTTAGCTGATCCTGATAAGCACTCATTGTCACACAACAGCTTCTTCAATTTTTGTTTCCAAGCAGAACATTAAAGAATGTGATACACAAGTCTCCCGAAAATTCAACCAATCAGATGACGACTTTAAAACTCCTGAAGTGTTTTCAGTTTTTTTGTGCCATATAAATCAGATGTTCAGCCAAAGGTCCGTGGGCATGACTTCTGAGGCTGAGACTACAATCATAAATACACTGATTTATAATGCAAATAGTTTTACTGTTTACTGCACTGGTATTGTTTTAGTTATTTACAGAATCTTAAATATCCCACATTCACAAAAAATAGCTTACATCTGTATTGTAAAATAAGGTGGATAAAGAGAATTTAGATGGGTCAGGATCCAGTGGATCATGGTTTTTGGTTTAGTTTAAACGTATAGTTCAATAGTCATCATTTAGTCACCCTCATATCATTCCAAACCTGTATGACTTCTTTCTTCTGTGGAACAATCTAAAAGTTACTTTGAAAAATTTTATTATCCTTTATATTAATGCTGTTGTTTTGGACACCACTGACATTCAGTGTATGGTCTAAAATGGTTTTAAAAATTATTTAAAATACTGATGATGACAGAATTTTCATTTCATAGTACTAATTCTTTAAATATTTTAGTAAAGGTGCTGTACAAGCAATGAATTCTGAGATTTTATATATGATGTCTCTCAACACACATCTGAACTAAATAAAATTTTCTGTCAGAGTTTTTGGATGCTCTGCGACAGAAGTGTACAGTACAGCCATTGTGCAAACCAATTTACGCAACACTTTCAAATCCCATCCCAGCTAAAGCCACACAAAATGAAAAACGACAAACGGACACAAATGAGTGATAATCGTCTACAGTGAGGCCCATCAGCATTAATCAGGGCCATATGGTTGTGGTATTCCCGGCTCTTCTGGGCTGGGAGATGGGGTGCTGGAGCATGGTGGGACTCTAAGCGGTCTCCTAATGGCCCAGTTAGAGAAGGTAAACTAAAGACAGGTGTTGGATCCCACTGAGAGTGCTCTCTCCTACCTGCACTTATTAAACCTCTCTGCGTCTGGCCTCCTATCCCTTAACTGCCCTTTAACATGCCGCATTCTGCTCAATCAGTCCCGGTTGCACTGTGGTGCATCACACCTCAGCCACTGTATTCTACAAGACAGACGAGTGTCTTGAGCAACAAGCTGCCACGTGCCCAAATTGCTCAGAAGTACACTATAAAAAGGAAATGTAAAAATGCCTCATTAGGGCCATATATTCACCAAAGCAATATATGAAGGATGCTTAATATGTGAAATGAACTATGCTATCTATGTTTCTGAGACATAACCACCTTACAAAACAAAGATATCTGGGATATAGTTTTAGAAGGCTTTACACAATCATCAGACACAAACCGCAAGAACAGCAACAAATGTAAAACGATCTTGAAGTAATATTTCACCTAAAAATAAAAAACACCCTAAATTAAATCTTTTAAAAAAAACAAAAAAAAAAACACTAGTATCTCTTCACAAGATCACTCAATTTATATGGATTCAATTTGCAGTTCCTTTATGACCTTTTCAGATCTTCTAAGCTTTGTTTCACTGGACTTTCAATGGAGGGACAGAAACCTCTTCAGGTTTTATTAGAAATATCTTCATTTGTGTTTTGAAGAAGTCTTATGGGTTTGGAATGACTTAGGGTGAGTAAATGATGACAGAATTGTAATTTTTGGGCAAAATAACCCTTCAACATCACAAAACAACAACTAACAACACTGCCAAAAAAAAGCAAAACAATAATTCTATACCAATATCTGCAGATTTTATTCATGCTGCAGTGCATGCTGGTAACTCACAAACCTTTAAAATTTCAGCAATACGGAGTCATTTCAAAGTCTTTGTTCAAAAAACCGTTTGACTAGTTAAGACAACATTTGGGGAAACTCTGCTCTAACAGGGGTTTTTATCTAGCTTCCAATAATTCACATTTCTTAAGATTTGTGACTCAAAATGGTGCCGTAAAATGCAATATATGTAGTTGCTGTTTTTTTTCTGCGTGTGGTTTTTGCGTGTATGCTGTTTTGCTGCTGTGTAAGGTCTACTTCTCTCTCAACTAGTTCGTACTAGTATGATGTGTTTATATTTTTAGCTTTTTGTGTCATTTATCTTTCCATCACTGCAGCTTTCCAGCCATTGCAGGTATTCTCATGGACAATGGATATTTCTCCACTGTATTTCTCTCTTCTCTCTCTGTGTCCTAGGAGATTTTCACTCACCATTTCTTCCCCTTCAGTATATACCACTGCTTCCCGAGGGAATCTCAACCTCCTTCAGGTTGCTCTGTTTATGTCTGTCTTCCCCGTGTCTTCCCTTCCCCCTCTCTCTCCCTCATATGCCCTTAGTCTGACCCATTATCGCCACATCACCTGTCCTACTGCGCTCTCGTCCTGAAAATCCCTTCAATTCTCAGCTCTCATCTCTCAGGAGGAGAAGGGGAATTACCACCCCCTGCACGAAAGAGCTCACGATTGTGCAAGGAACAGAGCATCACCTCTGACAAACCCCTACAGAGATGCCTGCCTGGCCAGAAACAGTGATCTCAAACCTGAATAATGTCCAAATCATGATTGCTATGGACGTTACTATGGAAGGGGATGGGGCCCTGACCCTGATTAAAGACAGGTCTATGGTGGAGACACAGGCAGTGGGAAATCTGAACGTCTTTACACAACTCTGGTCCCAATTCCTGCAGGAGTAAAAAGGATTAGGGGGTTAACGGGTGACACGAAAGGACTGAAAGTAACTTTAACATTCCTGAAATGAGAGTCCACCCTCTGGCTTCAATTTTGGGATGAATTAAATCTGAAAATCAATTAAATAAAATGCTCGACCTCATCTGTGTTAATCAGGCCCCTGACAAATTAATATTTTGGTGTCCTTAATGTATGGCAGCACTTGCGAGTGTGTGAGAATGTACAAAGCCTTCTCTTCTGCCATTAACAATAGTCTGTGCAAGCAAGTCACTTTAACTGGATAGTTCACCAAAAAAAACAAAAACAAAAAACAAAAAGGAAAATACTATCATCATTTACTTATCTTCATACCGGTTCAAACCTCTATGATTTTCTTCTGTGAAACACAAAATAAGACATTTTGCTATTTTTTTTATATTTCTTCTCCATACAGTCAAGGTCAGCACTGTTTTGGACCCCACTGACTTCTATTGTATAGACAAAAAAAATTTTCAGAATATATTTTTTGTGTTCCACAGAAGAAATAAGTCATACAGCTTTAGAAAGACATGGGGGCGAATAAACACATTTTTATTTTTGGGTGAACTATAACTCTTAAGGCCTGAACACGGAAAGACTGAAATCTCCTTCACAACACATTTCAATAAAACATTTTGTAAACACTTTATCTTAGAGTCTATAAACAAACCATTAACTACTACTTTTGCTTCTATAAACTCCTTATTTGCTGCTTATTAATAGTTAGAAAGGTAGTTGTTAAGTTTATGTATTGGGTAGGATTAGGGATATAGAATATGCTCATGCTTTATAAATACTAAACAGCCAATATGTTAATAATAGGCATGCTAATAAGCAACTAGTTAATAGTGAGAATTGGTCCCTATACTGAAGTGTTACCAACATTTTAAATCAGCAATGCAATCTGACAATTGTATCTTAAATTGTGCTTCTTTATCTTAAATCACACTGAACAGCTGGATTTTTCAGGCTCTTTCAACTTAAAGGCAGGACTTCTATACTACAGCTGTCATATCAAGCATTACACATATTCTCACATTTATTATTCTGCGAGTGGTCTGTCTCCTCCTTATGTCTCTAGTGTAAGTCACACCACCGGAACATATCAGAAAGAACAAATCGACGACAACGTGTTCCTATTTTTGATGGACTTATTATTCAGGGCAAAAAAATCACACATATAAATCCCCTAATACTCCAATTACACCAAACTGACACTTTTGCACTCATCGGAGAAAGAAAGAAAGAAAGAAAGAAAAAAGAAAGAAAGAAAGAAAGAAAGAAAGAAAGAAAGAAAGAAGGCATAACTTGACAGGATGACCAAGAAGAAAGAGCCCATGATCCGAACAGACCAAAAAAAAAAAAAATTCACCAAGGCAAACAAAAGGCAAGCAAACATCTGATGGAGCAAAGCAGATCAGCAAAGACAAAGGAATGAAAGACATTTTTTCTGGTGGGCTGGGTGGTCTGCTGTTGACGGAGAAAGCGGGTGAGAGGCGAGGGTGTGTGTTTGCGCTTGGCATTTGCATGGCTGGCTCCCCTGTAGCCCTGGCTTGGGATCCACTCTCTCATATTTATGTGCATATTGAGTGTTCCCAGGTGTTGTCTCTGGACTCGAGGTCATCGCTGAAAGGGCAGCAACTAAATAAAACTGACATACTAACAGAGCATCTGCCTGTGTGCGGCGGCGTTTGGCTTTGATTTCTTATTGACATCTGCCAAAACAGACAAACAAGAGTGTGGGATGAAAAACAAACTATTGGCTTTCTGTGACTCCTGCTTCTGGAGTGTATCTGCTTGCTGAATGAAATGCCAGGCTGTTTGAGCTGAGCTGTGTGGCCGATATTGATGCTGTGATTGAGAACATCAAGGTTTTGGCACATTTGGTTGATGGAAGACTGTACCTCTCTGAGCCAGTCCCGAATGGACTTGTTGGCCTCCTGGTGCCAGACGTTATGGACAGAGTCAGTCATGGCCACCGCACGGACATGATTCTTCACTTCTGCTTCTCGCTGAATCATCTGAGTGGGAGAGAGATACGTTAGCAAACAGCACATGATATCATTGTTTCGATAAAAAGCTATAGGATTATCCAAATGTACAGAGCTTTTCAGTTTTTACTAATGGAAATGCATCATGTACTGTTGGATTCTTTATTCAATAACCACGGTAAATATCAAAACACCATCATGCATTTTCTGTACATGAAAACTGCTTCTGCAAGAGAAAAACATGTCAAGAGGTGCTGCTTTTCATCCTTGTATTTTAGATTGTGTGTAATCCAAAGGAGTCAGCCTGTCACGCTAACTATTCCATTCAAGATAAACGGCTAGAGAAAAAGGGCCGGTCTGACAACAATAGGTTAACAATCACTTTACGTGATCCATTTTACAGGAGCTACACCTGGCCTGGTGCTACATCAAAGTGTCCATAGTCATTTTAATACATTCCCCAAGCCCATTTAAATTAGAGGGACTGTATAGAGATGAATGGAATCTATTAAGGCACTAAGGACTAATACATCACACCGCTGATAAGCTTTTCTCAGGAGCATCCTCTTAAAGAAAGGGGAGGAAGCACATGGCGGCTCACATGCGCACACACACACACACACACACACACACACACACACACACACACACACACACACACACACACACACACACACACACAGTGACTGAAACAAGGCTAAAATGTCTTCCTGTTCCATTGATACCCAGGAGGCCAGCAAATTCAACCTTTTAAAAACTACTAAAAGTGTCAGTAAAGACAGCATTCAGACTTTAGAAAGGTAACTAAATATGCTATATACCAATTCTTGGTATCATATGACTGCAAAAGCCTTAGAAGCATTAGGTGTTTATTTTATTTTATTTTATTATATATATATATATATATATATATATATATATATATATATATATATATATATATATATATATATATATATATATATATATATTTATATATATATGAAACTATATATGCTATTGAAAATACTATGGAACACAGAATGTAATATTACAAGTAGCTGTACAAGAAAAGCATTTCACTGTGTTCTACAGCAGGACAAGTAAATACTATTCCTTTTTCTATTTTTTTTCTCACTTTGTATTTTTTTTTTTTTAAAATCTGTGAAGTTAAGCAATTCAAATCTGTTATAGAATACATTTCTATTATATATATATATATTATATATATATATATATATATATATATATATATATATATATATATATAAATATATATATATATATATATATATATATATATATATATAATATATATATATATATATATATATATATATATATATATATATAAAACATAAGTTTTAAAAACAAACTGTAATACATGAAATATTTACTTTGACGATCAACATTTCCTGAAGTGTTAGAATCTCCTTTTAATTTTTCCTACTTAAAATACAAAATAAATAAATGAGGCCCAGTTTTGTACTCTATTAGCGGGAATTGCTGTATATTATTACAATGCTGCTGCTAATATGGAAATGTTATGCATTAATATTTAAATCACATAAAAAGGCTGTTATGGTATCTAATGACAGATTTACTCACCACAACAAAAACCCCCACAAAAAAACATAAAAACAACAACAAAAAAACAAATCATCATCATATAATATGAAAAGGAAAATGACAGAGAGCAGCTTTGATGTGTGTGAATCTGTGATGTTTTCCATTGGGAAAACTGAAACATGTGTATTAGATTTACACCATCACATTGCTCTGATTGATGTCCTTCAGTGACAGTCGATGTGCTCCACACATGCTTTCTGCAACTGTCTTACCCACACACACACACACACACACACACACACACACACACACACATAACTTCAGAGAGCCCATCACTGTGAACCTGAAAGTCAAAATGCCCTGTGGGCACAGCCAAGCACTGGAATTATTAAAAAACATATGAACCAATGAAAAAATAAATAATGTACTGTCAGGCCAATCAATGCAAGAGAGCGAGCAAGAATGACGGCACGCATGGGACCAAAGCCTTAAAACACTCGTAATCTACATTCCTCCGTACATTAGCTTAAGCATTATAGCACCACGTGAGCCGCTCTCTCAGCTGGTCTGTACCCATAAAAGAAAGAAACCGGGCAGCTGTGCTCATCAACCTCCTGCCCAGAAACAGCGCGAAGAAAAAGCAAACATGTGGAAATACTTGTTGCACTAAAATCAACAGAGACAGATGTTGAAACATTTGCTATCTCACTTCTGCCCTTTTCTTTGCACTTGAGCATCTGGCTTGAGGAGGAGAGACAGGGGGAGAGGTGAAAGTGCGATGAAGGAGGTAACGAGACGGAGATGACATCCAGCCTCCGAGATGGAATGAAAACATCACTCCCTCATTTTCAACACGACTGTGTTAGCAGTCAAATTAGCATTTTCTAAAGAAACTAACAGTGCTCGAAAGGCACCAAAAAATTAGTGTTAAAGTTTTAGGTTCTGTAAAAAATGAAATGCTGCAGTTGTTGTTATGACTCTCAATACAAGTCTTTTTCTCAGTCGGCTGCTCACAAGAATCAACACTTAGTTACTATGCAGTGTAAAAGTAGCTGTAAATGGTTATAAAGCTGCAAGGAAGACAAATCACAATTCAGTATGCAAATAGATGTAAGAAAGAATACCAGTCACAATTCATTATGCAAATGTAACTGATGACATCGATAAGACCGATACTGTGCATTAAAGAAAAATAGGAGTCAGTCTGATTTTTTTTTAAAGAAGTTAACATTTTAATTCAGCAAGGATGCACTAAATTGATTAAAAATGACAGCAAAGACTGTCTATAGTATATATTAAATAAATGATGTTATTTTAACTTTATGTTCAGCAAAGAATGTATTAAATGTGACCCTGGACCACAAAACCAGTCATTAGGGTAAATTTTCTGAAATTTAGATTTATACATCATCTGAAAGCTGAATAAATAAGCTTTCCACTGATGTATGGTTTGTTAGGATAGAGCAATAATTGGCCGAGATACAACTATTCGAAAATTTGGAATCTGAGGGTGCAAAAAATTCTAAATATTGAGAAAATCGCCTTTAAAGTTGTCACAGTTGTTGTTAGTCGTACTGTATGTTTGATCAAATAAATGCATGCTTGGTGTGAATCAGAGACTTCTTTCAAAAACACTGACAAAACTGTACTGACCCCAAACATGAATAAACCCCTTTATCAGAAAGGTCTGAAGAATATCGGTTCAGCGATACCTTGCAAGTACTATAATAAAGCCGGCACAACTCTCACAGGCAGTTGGTATGGGCTGGTTGTTATTATATATTATTTATACTAGGTGATTTTGAAAATGCTGTGACGTAGTAAATGGTCAGTCATGACATTCAGTCAAATAGTATCAAGGACTGCCAGCGGGAAACCTCTGAAGACAGCAGTTTTTCCTACCTTTTCTCTAGATAAGATCCATTAAGGCTGTTCCCTTCATCTGTCTTTTGCTACACAGCCCAGTTGCTATGAGACCCTAATCAGTAGAAACCCAATTAAAGACACAAGGATGATTTTGGACCAGCTAACTAAAATGGTCTTTCCGATATTGGCTAAATCCTGCAGCTGATGAGGACAAAATATCCCTGTTGTCATCTATCCTCCCCCCAATCTCGCTCTCACTCTCTCCATCTGTTTGACCTCTTAAGAGACCTCTACTGTAAAATACAGCATTTAGCACTTTAAGTGGCTTCATGTCACGTAGTAAGCTAATTGCTCGACTTCAGTTGTTGAAAATCGCATTTTCCTTAATGAAGCTGACCGCAATGGAAGCGCTTCTTTATTTGCCCCTTCATTTTCGAACACAGAATAGTGTGAAACACACACACACACACACACAAGCAAATAGGAGAGTTAAACGATAAGAAAGACGGGGAAGCGACTCTCGTGTGGCGATAAATACTCTGCCATTTCAGCCGTCCTGGCGACAAAAGCGAACGCTCTCCATGAGACTTACATGCAAACACACAAGCAATAAGACAATTATTTAGGGCTTTGATAATTACGTGTCAAAGGCAGTGCAAGTCACCAGATAATTAGGTGAGAACTGAATGGTAATCCACAATGGCGTCCCTGGAGGCAGGAGGAAAAACACTCAACACATTCCCAGAAGAATGAGGGAGGAACAAAGTAGCGAAGAGATAAATAAATAACATGGGCTTTTAAAAAGGAACGTGCTTACCAACAAATAGCACCATGAAAAAAGCGGCAATTACCATGGTGAGGGAAGACAGTGCGGACACATACACTCACGTACATGTGCTTACGAATCCAGATGCGGGCTGATTCAGGAAGCCATGCTGTTAGCATCAGTGCTGAGTCCAGACTAATGCATCCAAACTGCTGCCATAATCTGGACATCCCACTGCGTGGTAAAATGAAGCTTAAATATTTGATTGATTAACTGTCCAATTACGACCAGAGAGAGAGGGCCAACACTGCGCACAGCTACATACATGCACATCCACACAACAGCAGTATGTCTTGGCAATGTATACACTGGCCCCAAAAAGTATTTGGACCATAAAGTAAGCTACGCTTAAAAACGCACCAATGTCAAAGAATCTAGTGAATTTGGTGTAGTCAGCAGGATCAAACAGGACAATCTAGATCTACCAACAAATGATGCTATCCTTTTCTTCAAATTAACTATTACTTTTAACTGGGGCCAGTTGCACCATCTTTGTGTTATGACTTGTGCACTATTAGATACTTGAGTGTTGCGCCATTAAACTAAGTTGAAACAAAACTGAACAGATAAACCACATACTTACAGAATCCTCTAACCTGAATTAACAGCCATATGTTTTTTTTTTTTTACATGTTTTAGACCTGCATGATTATATCATTATTTGATACCACTGTTTTACACATTTAAGATATACACCGATATATGAACAAATTAATTTTTAAGAACTCTCAGGCAAGAATTAATCCAAACCACACTGTGTCATCAGGTGCTCATATCAGAAGAAATTAAATAAATAAATAAATATTAAATTATCTAAATATCCTCTGAATATATTATATTGATTACTTTCATCACACACACACACACAGTATTGTTTCAAACTTAACTTCAAACTATATACAATGATCATGTATTATGATTTAAATTTTTTTTTTTTTTACAATAAAAAAGTAATTACCACTGACAATTGCATCAAGCAAAAGGAATATGAAAAATAACATGTAACAAGAGAAACTGACATGCACAGCTATTCAACAATAATTTGTTTACACATCTAAAGACTCCTTCTTGAATCAATAAAGGGCAGATGTCATATTCAGCTACTAGATCCCACTTTACAGAGTGCTTATAACCTACTACTATGCCTTGCCTTAAGAAATATTTTGAGTCAGTAGTCATTAGTAGTTACTAAGCCTTAGTAGTTACTAGTAGTTATTAGTGCAAATGTATGTCCTAATTTACCCAAGCTATAGTTCATCACAAAACCTCTGCACATAATCCACAACATCTTTTACAACCCAAAAGTGTCTATTACATTCAAGTTTGAACAATATATCAGTCACATGTGACGTTTCTTTAAAATACATGTTCTTTGGCTTGATAGTTCAGCGGTGTCACGATAAACTTAATCTCAGTGTCCTTTGCTAGCATTACACTGACCCCACTAAGACATCTAACCTCTGGAGCCAAGACGGGCTCCAAAAGAGGTGGAAAGTTCTGGCCTTTCTTCATTCCCAAGGTCCAAGAGGGCACAGGCCAGCCCTCATTCCTCTGGCCCCCCGCTCAGGCTGAGAAAACAGCGGCAGCTGCCCCTGGAGCTCCGACACCCTGCACAGGAAGAGACAACACTCGCACCTTCCCCTGCTTTGAAGCCTGGGCCTCAGCGCCTGCCCGTCTTTTGTTTTTGGGGCAGGAAGGAAACTCTAAGCACCAGGACACTATGAGGCCCTGGGGAGGCAGCGTGTGCGTCGGTGTGGATATATCTAACCCCTGTGAGCTTCCAGCCAAGAGTATATTCCTAGGTACATGTGCATTTATAGGCGCCACAGCGGCCAGTTTTTGATTTATGGATGCTAGTAAGTGGACGGCAAGTGGCGATAACTTCCCCTTCTACTTCCTGTCACTGAATGGAACGCCACGTGCAAAGGATGACATCGTCCAGTGTGTTGTCCTGGAAAGGCTGGGCCAGAATGGGGTATCAGTGGACCCTTGTGAGTGGAGATGGGACAAGCAGGCGACGCTACACGGACAGACACACACACATACACACGTCAGCAAAGGCGGGCGAGGAAAAGGAAGCCGGGTAAATATTTACTGACACAGCACAAGCAGTGAGCGTTTGACACCTACTGGAAACAAAAGCGAGAGGATAAGGAGCGGTGTGCCAGGAAAGGCAGCAGTGCTGTGTCGAGCTTGCACTCATGGAAAACAAGAGGAAAGAGGGAAACATGGGGGCAGGATGAGTGAAAGAGCAAGTGAAGGGAGCACAGGGGTGGGGTGCGCTTGGGCATCAGTCACTGTCGAATAAAGGCCACACACAGGCGACTCCTGAAGCTTGTAGCTCTTTGAGGCCTCAGTGACGGTTTATGCTTCATTTACCAAAATATACCATCAAACTATACCGAGTTTTTTGACAGCACCATGGCATTCCCATTTGATACCATTACTGCACTACAGTACTGATATAAAATCTTTTGTTAAAGATTTATTTGTCAGATATGGTAGGTCTTCTAGATGCAACAAATAGCTGTAAATAAACTCAAGTAATGGACTTTAACTAGCCTCTGGATGGCTTGAGGCAAGTTAGAAGATCAGCCGATATGCTTCAACTTCAAATACCTAACATGCTGAAAACATATTGATAGCGAAGTAAACACACAAATAGTGTACCAGCAGTGTGTGTGTGTGCGTATTATGTGCTCATCAGAGAAAGAGGGGCCCCGGAGCAGCTGTGCCTGGCATAGGGCCCATGAGGAGAGATCTCGGTTTGGATGATAAAAGGCTGATGGGGCCCCTCATTTTGGACCCGTTCTGCATTGATCCTGCAATGCCTTGAACCCTGGAGAGAGAGCGGAGTCTGAACACTGTACCGACAAGTGTGGGAGTGCGTATCATCACGGCAAACTCTCCTTTTGTGTCTTCACTCTTTGTTTGTATTTTCACATGTAGTGCAGTTCATTCAGCCGGCTACAACTGTTGGTGGGCAGTTGTTGATTTTACATAGTTTTCAATTGGTCAGATGCCACCGATTCAGCTGATCTCTTATTTCAATGTCAATTACATTAGCAAGGTTCCCACACCTACTGACTAATTCAGCTTCCCATATTTCCCATATTGTGTCCATATTGTCATGAAAAAGGTATTGAAATTAAAATATTTCATTAGTTAAAAATTCATCTTTGTAAAATGCAATTTCTGTTAAGATACATAGACATCGATGTATGGGTCTGTATGTAAAAATACAGTAAAAACAGTAATATTGGAAAATATCTCTATAATTTAAGATAACCCTTTGATATTTTAATGTATTTTAAACCTGAATTTATTTCTGTGAATGCAAAGCTGAATTTTCAACTGCTATTACTCCAGTCTTCAATGTCACATGTTCCTTTGGAAATCATTTTAATATGCTAATTTGGTGCTCAAGAAATATTTTCTATTATTGTCAATGTTTAAAACTGAATTAATGCAATTAATTCCTGTGAAATACAAATCTTTTGTAACATTATAAATTTCTTTGCTGTAACATGTTTTGTCAAAAGCTCATGATTAAATGTGTTCTAGCTGAATAAATTATTATTTTTTCTTTCCAAAAAAAAAAAGACCCCACACTGAATGGTTTATAAATATACGACAATTTACACTTTTTATTTGCACAACTATTCCACAATTTTACAATTATATGAATTTTCCAAATTTTCCTGACTGTAGGAACCTTGAGGTATTGACTTAATAAAAGATATTGTATATTATCAGGAATCATTCATCTTTATTATTATATATTATCTTAATATTTATATTAGTTATAAATTCAGAGGAATCAATTCAAACACACATTTGAAGTCATTACATTATTCCTCAGCGCTTCTAAACACACCTACAAAATAAGTGCCGAACATTATTTTTGTGGAACACAGATGTCTCACAAAGACAGATGAAATCCCGATGGCTAATTAAAGTCTTGTGTTAATTAGGGGAGATTGTACTTAAGAAAGAATAGTACTAGGTGCGATCACAGCAACATCTTCATCACCTCTGAAATTGTCGAAGCCGGCGTGGATATTGCTCTCGCACTGAAATGAGGCAAAGGTATATTTCAGAGTGTGTGTATCAACAGGGCAAAACTCAACTATGTATCTCCCTCAGCCTTTCGGCAGTGCCATAAAATAGAAAGCTAACCTCAATATTTCCCCTCTCTGTGCTGGGACTTGCTGGCCCATTAAATTCTCCTTCCCATGTGTCATCCTGCACATTTCCACCATGAAATTTTTGTATAATTAAACTTTCTTAATGATTTATAAGCTATAATAATAGCCGTAAGTATTTTTGAGCAGGTTAAACTGACAACCTGCAAGTGCACATGTGGGGCTGACCCTGTTTTAACAGAGTTTTGGATCATTGACTCTCCCGGCTGGAAGAATGAGGGATGGAGTGAAGAGGGAGACACGGCTCTGTCATAACTCAGACGCCCACTGACACGTACAGGCTGGGCCTCGTCAGCCAGTGGAGGTGAGGGCCGGTTCAGGCAGACGGCGGAAGAGACAGGGGTCAGGCTGCCCGAGGTGTTTACAGGAAAGCCCAACTCGCCGTCAGCGCACCGAGACAAACTAGCAGAGCAGAGTGCACGTCTGACAGAAATACAGCTGCGGAGAGTACACACGATGATAAAAGTACCATTATTTGGATGAATGTTAAGTACACACTGCTTCACAACGAATATGACATCCTTATAGGGTCACTCTGGAAAGAATATCAATAAAAGCTGCTCATGCCCAGAAATTAATCCCGAATATTAAACACTGTGACCGGAAAATAGCACAAGATCCTAATACTTAAAAGACAGATATTTACTCTCTAAATACTTGCATATTTACATGTTATGTCTGCTTTAGACCGTGACCAGACATAACACTAACAATGCGTTTTCTTCACAAGGGAAAACATAAAAGCAAGTAAAGTAATGAAACAAAAACGTTTTATTAACAATGAAAAAGGTGTGCACTTTAGCCACTCGAGAAGTAAAGAAAATACTAAGCCTCTTTAAACCTCAAGGGAGTTTCCTCGCTTGTTTCAGAGTGTACCGGGAGGTCAGGTGTGTGTATGCTACAACTGTGTATTGTCTGTATATGATTCTAAGTACATGGGTGTGTAGGAAAGAAGCTCTCACTAATGTGTGTGTGTGTGTGTGTGTGTGTGTGTGTGTGTGAGAGAGAGAGAGAGAGAGAGAGAGAGAGAGAGAGTGAGAGAGAGTGCATGTACGCTTTCAAACGTCAGTGTCAGGCCAAACCTCTCCTTTTTTCTGCGTTGAGACAAGCTGCGGGGCTTTTTCAGATGGGCTCTCAGAAGAGACGTTTTGTTTAAACTTTCTGAGGCACTCACCCCATCCTTTCAGTCACAACTCCAAGTTGGAGGAGAAAAAAAGGGGGACCAATGGCTAATGAACGTGATGAAACCGCTCTCCTATCAGCTATATGTTTCTAAAGCTCTGTCGAGCCTGCCGAAGGGAAAGAACTCCTGAACCTCCCAAAAATGAGCCTCTGATACCCCTGTTCTCAAAGGCAGTCCAGCACCAGTCGGCCGAAATTAATGGAAATATATAACAATCTGAAATTAACTTCCCATAGCCACCAGCTATGTTTTAACCAGGAGTTGAGGAGAAGAGAGGGTGAGTGTGTGAGAGAGACTGGAGAGAGAAAAAAAAAAAAAAAAAAACCCTATTATGGCTTCACAACCTCATCACACACACTTTTATAGACACACACATACAGACAGCCTAAAAGAAAAGAAAGAAAAAATACTTTGTCCTACAAAATTATACAATTTCTATTAAATAGAAAATTTCAGCTAATTCAATTATTCTTTATTTGCTAATAATTTGAGTGCCAACAGTATTCATTATTTTATTTATTTAAATCTTGATTTGAAAACAGTCTGAGAAATAAAAATGGTCAAGCAAAAAAAAAAAAAAAAAAAAAGTTACTTTAACATAAAAAACTAATACCAAAGCACCAAGAGTGTTATTTATCTTAAAAATAACAAGTATCTATATTTCCTTTAAAGACTCCTAAAAAGAACACAGTAATGATGTTTTAATTGATACAAATAACACATATATCACAAAACCAACTGCAGTAATTAGCATTCAACCAAATAAAAAGTAGCATTGTCGTACAATCCGTTTATTGATGGTTGTCAGTTCGATGCTTATTAGTATACTTAGTAGTATACTTTCTGATTAGCACAATATCTATTATTATGGCCCATTACTAGGGATGTTATTACAGAGAAAGCCCATGTCACTCAAGCACAAAGGGACAAAGTCTGGATTTCGCTAGGAAAGGGATTCAACGTACTAAATAGACCAAGAATGACCTTTCCCCCTACTACACCACTTACTGCAGAATTATCTTTTTAACTATTTAACTGCTGTCAGCGATTTGTCAGAGTGTGGTAATTACCAACCACAGCTGAGGACATTCAAGGAAGAAGAAAAAAAAAACATTTTATTTATTTAGTTTGAAACCACGGAAGACATTTATGTGCTGATAAAGGTAAGTACGAATGCAGTGATTATCTTGTCATTTGTGAATTTTCCTTCTGTGGTTATAATAGTGAGAAGCTAGTTTCTGCCGTTTCCTTTGTTCTTTGTCGTGTTTGACGCCTCCGGATGTGAAGAGCAATATTCACGGAGTTCGCAAACCGAGATGCGTCAATTATAGGAATCATAAAGTATCTTTTATGTTGCTTTTAATTTTCTTCTTCGTTTTGGATGTTTGATCATTCAGAACTGTCACGTCAAAATGACTACATGCGTCTCAATTTCCAAGTCTCCAGAACTGCAATCCATCGTCTGAGGTGCTGACTAACTCACACTCTTGAGTTAAATGTCATCGATGAGTCAAATAAACTCGCTAGGCTATTGTTAGTATGTGTACGTGTGTGGAACACAAGTGACCTGAATATGAGACGGCAGGTCAGTTTGACGGCCTCTGAGACAGATAAAAACAAAAATACAGGCAGTAAAAAGCAGTATGGGCAAGGACTAGTGGTTAATCCTCAAGATCACATTAGTTCATTTTGTTTGGAGCTAAAAATGTAAGACAACTAGAGAGAAAGACAACAAAAAACATGCTATGGGGTAAACTGTCCCGCTCAACTGTGAATGCAGATTGGAAAAGCAAGTGAAAAAATCTCATTCTCCACACACACACACCTACACTGCTCTCATCCACTTTAGTCTATGCAAAAGCAGCTACAAAGGATAAGCAGTGCCCCCTAGTGTTTTTATCAATGTGAAATGAGTCCAAATAAAGAATGTGTCCCCTAAGAGAGAAAAAGTGACAGTGATGAGGGGTAAATCGAGTTGTGACATCACAGTGGAAAAGCCTAAGGAGGACACGCTGGAGATGGAGAAAAAAGGGGGAGGAAAGTGAGGTAGAAAAGGGGGAGAGTATAAGGTAAGAGGTTAGGGAAAGGGGGATGGGGCAGCTGTGGAAGGGTATATAGAGGAATTCTGACACTATCAAAGATAAGAAGTAGACAGTAATGATGCTTTTTGAAGGTGTGAGAGAGCAGGCCGAATAAAAGCAGACATCCGCCATAAGCCAAACACACACTACAAGACAGAAGCTCCCTTTTATATATAAAGTCTTAGACGGAAACCCCAGAACGTAGCCAACACACAATGCGTGTCGATAGCTGCTAGTATGCAACAACAAAAAATCAAACTGCTGCCCACATAGCTCAAAATAATGGAAGACCTTTCTCCATGTTGACTCTCATGTGAGAATGTGAGAACAAACTGCAGTCGGGGAGAATTATGAAATTGAATCTTTTAGTTTGTGATTGAAAGCCAAAGAGTTTATAAATGAAGACAGGAAGTCAAGTTTTGTAGTGTGCGTGTGGCTTTACTTGAGGAATTCCTCAATGAGATGCTGATTCAATCATGTTGCTTACATTAATGTCCCACTCCAATGAGGGCCTACATCTCACATACACTCTTAAAAATAAAAGTTCCAAAAGGGGGTTTTCACAGCGATGCCATAGAACAACCAGTTTTGGTTCCCCAAAGAAACTTTCAGTGGACAATTCTTAAAAGAACCATTTTTTCTTGATGTGAAGAAGATTTTAATAATCTAAAGAAAATTTTGCACGGTAAATAACCTTTTGTGCAATGAAAAGTTTCCATGGACTGTAAAGGTTCTTTGTGGAACCACTGATGCCAATAAAGAACCTTTATGAGTGTAAATGGAGGTTCCATCTCTATGACATCTCCGTCTGACTTCAGGTATATGTGCGTCTGTGCAAGTGCGCACACTTTTATGACCAGTAAAAAAACCCACAGGCATCCGCAGTGGGATGTAGCCCCACACCACCGCCACAGTCATGTGTCTTAAGATGATATCAAAAGAACACCACGAGCTGTTGATGCTCCTTTTTCCATCGCTCCAGTTTTTCACACAACCCACCGTAATTCACAGCACATAAAACCTTAAAACGGCACATAAAACAGTTCATCTCTTTTCAGTGTTGGCTTCCCGGGCTTAAAAATTAAATATGTTTTACCGCAGGTACATAACTAAAATATAGAGTTTAAAAAAAAGGTCTCGTAAAAGATTCAAACAGGATTTGACTACGTGTTCAGAACGGGGAAGCTTGCATCTCTCCCTGCAGGAGCACTGCGGAGGCGAGCAGACTTCCACAGTAGGTCCAGATCTATAGAATAATCAGCATCGCATGGAGATGTGTGATATTATGAATACCAAGAATGCTCTCTTATGACATGTGGAGAGAAAGACGGTGAGAAATCTGGCCTAAACTGTTTGACTCATTGAGCTCACCCTGCTATAAAACATGCTGACATTCAATCAGTTTAAAAACACATATGGAGGGAAAGGCAGAATGCTGAATGAGAGAGGGAGGAATGAGTAAGAAAAAGCATACTGGGAAGGTAAAACATCTGAAACTCATGGAGAAACCGATATCCAACATCCTCTGAAGGTGAAGTTCAGTGACATTTGTAAAGTGTGGTGTTTTATCTTTCAGGAGAGAACTTTTACAGCTGTTTTTTTTTTTCTTTCAAGCCTCTTGTTTTCCTAAATATGGATTTATTTATTTTTTTGAATGTCTAGATCATCCTGGTCCAATTTAAGCCCTTTTCTTAAAGAGAAAGAGCACACAAAAATTTAAATAATGTCAACATTTACTCGCTCTCATGTCATTCTAAAGCTGGATGACTTTCTTCTCTGGAACAAAAGAAGATTTTTGTCCAGACAGCAGATATCAATGGTAACCAAAATTGTTTGGTTTCCAACATTCTTGTGTTTGTGTGTATGTTCCACACAAAAAAGTAAGTCATACAGGTTTGAAAAGACATGTGAGTAAAGATGTGTGAGAACAGTAAGTAAATGATGACAGAATTTTAATTTATCCTGGTTGTAAATATCGCCTGCAAAAATGTTTGAACATAAAACGAAACACACTGAAGCATTTTTTTTCTCAGACACTGTGTCCTAACCAGAATGATTCCAGCGAAATCTTGCACAATGCAATAAATTCACAATACCATTCAGAAGATATGTTGTTTCATGTACGATGTATAATGGAAGAAGAATTTGGACCAATCAGAGTTCACTATTCATCACAACCAAGCAATTGACAAAATGCCCTACATAGCCGGTTCATAGCTTGTTGTGCTTGGCCACAGCAAAAACTTTACACTAACTAAAATATAATAGATAGACATTACTGATTGATCTGTTATTGCTTTATCATGTCACGCCTGTTTAGGACAAAGTATAAAGCTTATAATTATGAAGTGGAGACAAATCACAATCCGTAAAGAAAAAAAAATACATACAAAAAAAAAAAAAAAAAAAAAAAGACGTATTCTCCAGGCCATGAGAGAGAGAGAGAAAGAGAGAAGGTGAAAATCAAATGAGAAAGATGGAGAGAAAAAAAGAAAGGGATGCTGTCCTCCTGGACTAGCCTTAGTCCCGTGTGCAGACCTTGCCATAGGCTCAGAGGGAGAGAGATGAACGGAAGGAAAAACATGGAAAGGTGAAAGAGGGATTTGTTTGTTCCTGAGGTTATGTGCGGCAGACTAAGCTCTCCAAGAAGAAATCAAGATGAAGAAGAAGAGTATGTCCACTAGCAAGATGACCTACTAGTGAAGAGAAAGTTTCTCTTTAAGACACACTTCATTGTATATCTTTAATGTTCTTAATTACCTTTATCTCTCTTGAAATTATACATATTTCATAAACATAATTAAACTTTTAAGAACTCTATCATTTCCCACCCAAATCTAAAAAGACTACCCTTCTTTTGAGTCAGTAAGATTTACAGTACTACTGTTTTTTTAAAGACTCTTATACTCACCAAGGTTGCATTTATTTGACCAAAAATACAGTAAAAACAATAATACTATGAAATATGATCACAATTTAAAATAGCTGTTTTCTTTTTAAGTACATTTTAAAATAATTTATTCCTGTGATAGCAAAGCTAATATCTTACTATTATCAATGTTGAAAACAGTTCAAAAGAATAGCATTTATTTGAAATAGAAACATTATAAATGTTTACTCACTTTTTATTAATTGAATGCAACCTTGCGGAAAACAAATGTTAAGTGCTTAAACTTAAGTTCTGTGACTAACTTCAAGGTTAGAGTCTTTTAATAGTAATGCATAAAAAAACAAACAATATAACAGTAAAAAAGAACAATCTGAACAGATTCAGTGATTAAGTGAACTGTAACCGATACACACTATAATACCCCACACCCCCGTTTTATACACACACATACCCCAAAACACATTTTTATACACAATATTAACCATCCTTCTTTGTCCAGTTGTTTTCTCTCATCATAAAAAATACAGATTTTTTTTTTTTCCCGTGTTGCTGCCGATTCAGCATCACTACTTCTAAATAGTAGAGAATCACTGTTTCAGAAGGTGAAAAATATTCAGAAAAATAATATTTAACTTTTTTTGTGCAAAACAACCTTTACTAACATTATAAGTAGACCTAAGGGAGAGCAAAACAAATATAAATCTAACAAATGTATGAGTATATGACTAAGCGCTAACTACTGTATAAAATATACGTGTGTGCTGGAACTCTAAACCATGTTCAATACCCATCCTGAACCGAGACATGAATACACATCACATGACCCTTCCCTCGCTCTTGGTAGCCCTCAGCGCAGCGACTATTAAGATATTGGCGGCAAAGTTTCTTCCTCTTCTCTCTCCCACACGCCTTCCTCCTGCAGGTTGGGGAGGATGCGTTTGAGGTGAACTCTGCATAGCACTATCTCAGGGAAAAAAAAAACAAAGTGATCAATGTGGGGAGGGGATGCGAGGTTCCCTAGGACAAGCCAATCAATGCATGAGAGGAACCTTGCCCAGGGCCCTTATGCAAATGGAGGCACGTCCGGTAACCCCGGGAGCCGAGATGTGTGTCAGATCAATGGGGCGCTGCATTAAAAACCTTACAGCTATATCAGATGCCTGCCCACTAAATATGTAATGATGAACCCCTTAAGATTTCACTGTGAACTCTTTAACTAACGTCAGAGGCACATGTGTGAAAGCAAAAAGCTCGATCTGTACATCGAGATAGATGTACTGGATTAAACCGGACACTTGATTATTATCGTTTGCTGCGGACAGCATACACACACTGGTGAATTTAGACTTGGAAATTAGGTTGAAGTATTCAAAATGGTACCGTGACATAGATGCTAAACATAATAACAGAATGCTAAAACAACTATATAAAGGCTATTTTAGATTAGCATGGGACCAAATGAAGTGTCAAACAGACGTCTGAAATATGTCTGTCAAACCATGACAGGGCTCATCACGGATGTTCAATGGCTTATTGTAATACATAATTGCATATTCTATTAGGCGGTACTCATAGTGATATACATTCACATGCAAATGATTTCGTCCAGATGAACCACACAGAAGATGACAGACAATAAGCAGGCATAACAAACACGTCTGTGTCAGCGCAGACGCATAAACACTGGCGCGCACGCTGCAATCTCCGAGTTACACATCAAATCAAAGTCCCTTCTCACTTCAGAGTGTATTCTGGACACACAGATGCACACATTCCTGGAACGTGTCTTATCGTCGGTGTGAAGATAGGCCACTCCACAAAGGCGTTTGCTGATTTTTTGTTTATTTATAGAAATAGTGGAGCGGGGTGATTTTTCTTATCATGCACTCGTTTCGGCGTGAATTTATCCCTCCATCCATGTTTATGCACTAAACTCTCAGAGCCTGTTAACAAGCAGCGGCTAATTAAGCTTGTGACAGAGAAAAGATGAAGTGGGGGAGGAAAAAATGAGAGAGGGAGGGAGAGAGACAGACGGAGAGAGAGTCTGAGTTAAATGCATAAGGTTGACCTCACAGAACTGCGGCAGCGCAGGGATGCACAACATTACTAAAGTTGAAAATAAAACCGTTTTAAGATGCAACAGAAATAAGACAGTAATACAACAGTAAATTAAACCACAGCACAATAAGCAGCAATACAAAAAAGAGCCATAATAGACACAAATAACAGACAAAACAATAGAATTAAGACAACACAGCAGAAATACTACACAAAACAATGAAAATAAGCCACAACATCAGAATTACGCTACAAAAACTCAAATAATAGACTGTATACACACAACAAATTTAGACTACAACAAAACAGAATTAAGACACAACAAACAGGCAAACATAAATCACAGAACAAAACATCGAAGTGACAATAAAAAATCTGATTGTGCTAAACACAAGAGAGTGAAACCATAACATAACTGTCATACGAACAACATGAATAAACTCCATTCATGTGCTTCTGGATTTGACATCGTGAAATATTGAAGTAGCTGTGTGTGAAAAAATTTGTTCATAAGACAGAAGATCTTGCCTGGAGATCTGTTCGTCTTTGTAATATTTAACAGATAGAGTGTCTATACTGTCTTTATATAGTCAATAAAACGCAGCTACTATTTCCATTTTACCAAGGTGCCATATGCTTAATATAATGTTCTCTTGAGGTGGATCTGTAATGAACAGACATACTCATAAAAATGTGTAATGACATTTACTGAGCAGCTTCAGAACTCATTTAACCCAAAACAGCTGACACACACTTCTCCTTCATGATAAACACAAACACCCACACTTTAGATTCACATAACTATGACTTGGCTGTACAAATAAGCAGTTTTGCATTAACAGTGCAAAATAATCACAGTAATTGTAATGTTCTTTTAAATGTATGTTCTACATTAAATTGCTTATATTCTTACTATTATTTACATTATTACTAATTATATAGTCTTCAGCATATTATAAACTAGGTTTTAGTCAGCAACAAAAGTACTGTTTCTAAAAATGAATAGAAGACAACCCAAAGTAAGCATCCTTTATGCATTAGTTCCATATTTATGTACCGTGGTAAGGTATTTATATCCAAAAATACCATGAAACGGATCTGCTGTGTATGTAGACAGTGAGATGGAAAGCTAATTATTCTTAGCACACACAGAACTCCACCCCCTCTGTGACCCTGTTTCAGCGTAACACACCTGGGCGGCAAATTGATATCAATTAAAAGCCGCATGTGGACAGGCTGCCATTCTCAAAAAACAATCTGTGCATGCTAGATTGCTCGTCATCTTCAAAAAACAAACAGAAATTAATGACAAAATGAGCCGGAAATACATAAATAAGCAACTGTCGAGCTGTAGTCAAAGCTTTCTCTCTGGTGAATCCCTCCCAACAGAAGTCCAGGAGGGAAAAATTGGGTTTGAAGCGGCCCGTCATAAATCAAATAAATAAATAAATGACAGAAAATAGCTCAAACTGGGAGATAAAGAAAACGATGCATGGGAGAAGGTAAAAAGGAAAAAGGCAATCCACAGTGGGGGAAATCTTTTACAATTCTGATTGTCAGGATCTCTTTTCAAGCTACAGAAATGATCCACACACAGGGTCTGGGAAGAGTGTCTGCTGTTAATCAGGGGAATTCTCCAAAAATGCTGAGGTCCAAAGAAAGCCTTTATCTGTTGTGTGATTCATCCAGTCTGGACTTGAACCCAGTTCACCATCACACCCGGACAGACCTGATCATCAGCGCTCAAACAAATGCCAACAAGTCTGAGCTTCAAGCGATGGCAAGTGTTTCAATCAGTTTACAGAAAAACTCTAGGACTAGTCAATATCATCATATTCATTACAATTGAATATTTGAATTCATCTGAATGTATGGATAAAATACTTAAACTTGCATTTTTCTGAAGGAAATGAATACTTGTACTTAGCGAGGAGCATTGATTTGATTAAAAGTGACAGTAAAGCCATTTATAATGTTACAAAAGATTTCTATGTTTTAAATAAATGCTGTTATTTTGAACTATTTATTCATCAAAGAATCTTGAAAATATGTATCACAGTTTACATAAAAAGATTATGCATCATGACTGTTTTCTAAATTAATAACAAGCAAAGAAATCTCTGCAGTTGTGAACGTTTCATATTTCATATCAGTCTGCAGCCAGTGAATCAGCAAGATATCAGACCCATTTTTCCAAGCAGAAGGTTATAGTCAGCAGAGCTGTGTTTAAGACTTCAGTTTTAAGGCTGGAATACACTACATTTACCAACTTTGTGAACAGTCACACAGGAAAAACTGGGCATCATACACTAAATGACAGAGGATCATACACTACCATACTTTAAAGTCAATCTGATCACAACAAACTCATGCAGAAAGAAGCACCTTTTGCTAGGAGACATGTGACATTATAAAAACAATATATATTTTTTTAAATAGGCTGAAAATATCAAGCATGTTTGATATCCTCCGACTGGAAGGAATCAAAGTCTGAAGCTAAAAAATTGGAGTTTGTGAAAAAGTACACTACGTGATTTTCTAATAAATTTGTCAACTCAAATATGCAGACTAGTTCTGACTGTCAGCAACTAGTGCCAACTTCTCCATACTGTAAAAATCACGTAGTGTATTCCAGACTTTAAAGTAATAAGAAAAACCAGCATAACAGCATAAGAAACAATAAGAAAACTTGAACAAAATCTTGTATTCTGGGGTTCAGTTGACTACAGTGCTACTGGCCAAGATTTATAATTCAGGTAAAGAAGAGAAGCCAAACTCTTGGTGTCTAGACTGCAGTGGTTTTCGAGAAACTGAGCTCTGATGCTTCTCCATCAGGGACCAACAATTATGTTTACAATATAAAAACCTCATTACTTGCAACCTTTAATTGAAGTGTTTTATATCCTGATCCACACACTACACAGGTGTTTGAAGTTTTTACACAACGACACCCAGTGACACATACATTTGATCCATTTATTTCATCTAAGCTGTGGGCACCCACACACTGGTGTACTGGGAGGCAGATGTATGATTGCATAACTCGTTACATAATGTGCCCCATCTTCTCCAATCCGGCTGCTCTTTTCTCTGGCAGAAAGTCAGGAAGGTTACGCGGAGCTGAGCTCTGCCCTGACGGCTGCTCCGACAGGCCTCCAGCTAGACTCATAGATGAAAGCAACTGCTGCAGCTATCAAACAAGATCAGATGGAGAAGGAGAAGGATATGGGACAGGTATGATCAGGTGAGATGAAGGGGATTGCATCACAACTGGATTTGCTTCAGAACCCAAATTTTACACTGGACATCAAGTGGCAAGTCAATATGGTACCACAAAATTAAACAGAAATGGCCTAAGAGATTCTGAAGTGTACATTTTGCTATCCCATGGGTGCAGATGATTGTACCGAGTCAACAGATTTGGAAAAAACCAACCTAAACTAACCTAACCTTGCTACCAAATCTACAGTGTGACTGGCAGCCCAATCAGTGTAGTCTGATTACCGAACAAATGACAAATGATTTTTGTTTTCTTCGCTTACAAAAAGTGTTCCCGTCGCTTCATATAACCCAGATGACTTTCATAACTTTTATGGATCTTGACACTGCTATTTACTTGGCAGTCTATGGGACAGTCTCAAGCCTCCAGGTTTTCATCCAAAATATCTTAAATTGTGTTCCGAAGACGAACGGAGCTTTTACGGGTTCAGAACGACATGGGGTTAATGATTAATGACAAAATTTACATTTTGGGGTGGAGTATCCCTTTAAATAAGTTCAATTACTGACTGTTTATGACAACATGTGATTAAAGATACACATTATGAATAGTAACCAGAAATCTTTTAGTAACCAGAATGATTAAAAGGAATATGAACCAGAATAATTTAATTCTTTTTCGTTTACATTACTAATTATAGATCAATGAATATGAGTCACAGGACAATGTCAACATGGTGGATGTAGTATATCTGGTAATGTATTCATACTACACATTAATGGTTGATAAGTTAGAAATCAGTACATACTATGAAGCAACAGCAATTCAAACGCAGCCATAGAGCCAGAAGAAGGAAAAAAAGAGTGTCAGAGAGTGAAGAGAGAACAGTTTGTCTACAGTCTCCTCAAACTCAGAATTCATGGCACAGATATGACAAGAAACAGAGACAGTTGAAGCAGGAACACAGAGATGGAAGAGTGAGTCCTGACATAAAGCTATCCAACCCTGACACACCACTCTTACTTAAAGGCACACTTTGATGTATCTATAATTACTACATACTGCCTTCGAAAAGAAATCAAATTTCAATGAAAAGAAAGAGAGGGAAAGAGAGGCAACATGCTGGAGACATTAATCCGCTCGTGTTTGATGTGCCTTATCAGAAACATGTTTGTTAGGAGTTAAAGGGAGCAGTAATTAAGCCACAGACAGCCTGTTTTCAGGCAATCTGCTATGACCGGCCCTCTCATTAGATTGGGTTACGGTCAATGAAATATACAGATGATTTGAGTTCTTGTTAGTCAGCATAAAATGTTAAAAGAATAAATGAATAAATAAAAACAAAAATAAGACACTATAAATACTCATTTTATTCAAGTTTCGCTTGAGGAGTTACCAGTGCATTTAAAAAATTATAAAAAAAAAAAAAATAGTATGTCAAACAGATGAAAAGATTAAACAATTTTGACTTGAGATGTTAACATTATTCATGAGATCTATACAGATAATCTGTGTCTGATGACTAAATTCAGTCCTCCAGTCATCCAATTCATCAGAATATACCTGACACTCCAAACCAGAGATTACCAAACCAATGAAAGGCATAAGTATGGTTTGTATATGAAATAGTGCGTATAAGTGAGCATTCCGTCTATATGTCTATGTGTTTTGGAAATGAGAAAAAGGGGAAAAAACAGGAATGCATCAAAGAAAGGTGGCTAAACAGATCTCTGGAGGAAGACCGCCATGCTTCTGCCAGCGGCCACAACGCCACATAAATATTTAACAGTTATATTCAAATTACGAAACACAGAGACTCCTGCCTCAGATAAAAACACATATTCCTGGAATTATCAGAGGAATGCTAAATCGTGGCCATCCGCTCCACCCTCCCTTTTCTCACTTTAAAAGGAAAGTGGAACGGGTTCATGAAAAGTGTTCCCAGGTAGGTGTAGGAGTGTGTGTGTAAGAAAGAAGAAAGTGTGTGTTTATGTTAGGTCAAAGGTTAGCCAGAGTGCTCCTGGAGAACTTGTCCTTACAATGCACACACCTAGACTAGAGATTGAGACAAGCTACCTGACCTTCGACCCCAGAGGTGATGTAACACAGGGTACATAGCTGAAAACCATTCACGAGGTTCAGGTAAAAGGTTAGTTCATCAAAAAAAAAAAACGTGGTCATCATTTTCTCTGTGTCATTCGAAACAAGTATGACTGAATTTCATCCGTGAAAAACAAAAGAGAATGATCTTAATAATCTGTGCCATATAATGAGGCATTAGCTGACAAGGACATTATGCAATCTAGTTGACTAATAATTGCACAAATGCATTAATTAAAAAAAAAAAAGACCAAATGAGAGAGTATGACTTCTTTCTCTTTTCTCTCAGGGTCCGATGTTATGCACACTTGTCTACATGCTTTAATAGAGCTGTAGCTCTCATAGCAGTTTCTCATTCTTTCTTCATCCCTCCCTCCTGCTCAAGGAAGTGGATAGTGCCTTAGGACAAGGATGAACTGGATTGTTTACAAAAGCAGCACTTTCTCAAAGAAACTAAGTGTTATTTATTTTTAATCATTTCGCTCTCTCTTCTGCTGCTTTTCCCACCAGTGAAGACAACTGTGTGTGTGTTGAGGGAGTGGAGGGGGAGGGCTTTTCATAATAATAACCTCTAACAAATACTTACCAAATTCACAAATGACAAGCCGCCATAGCTGTGTGCCACGATGAAGACGTTTTTCGCAAGTGATTTAGAGATGAAGTGGTCCCACACATAGAGTGTGTGTTCCTCAGGACTGCTGTTTTCCTGTAAAGAGAAAGTGGGAATAACTGAAGTCAAAGGGGTCTTACATTGAGAAATACAATTTTACAATTATACAATTGAGAAATACAAAAACATCCTGGTACAAGTGTGTGTTTATATATATATATATATATATATATATATATATATATATATATATATATATATATATATATATATATATATATATATATATATATATATATATATACATACTGTATACACACACACACACACACACACTTGTACCAGGATGTTCATACCATAAAAAAACGCCACCTTTCAAAATGAAAACCACTTCTCCAGACCAAAACAAACAAAAAAAAAAAAACCCTTTTGACTAAATTAACCTATTAAAACTAGTTTGCAAAAACACAAAACACCCACATTTACACATCATCTATTTAGGGTTCAAAAATGTCACTGTGAGATATTGAGGACCGATTCATTACATGGTAAAAAAATTATGTGGATACCCCTTTTAATTAACTCACTAATATTTTAATTAAAATGTGTATTTATATAAAAAAGCGGTATAATACATAGAAAATAAAATCTACCAAAACACATTTTATTTTTAGAAAATAACAAACAAAGGTTTGACCTTTATGTTAGCCTGAAGACTGCTCCCATAAACTCACACACAGCCACATTCACAGAGTTAAATATATCTTACTCAATCAATGAATCTTGCATACTGCAAATGCCTCCAATGCAAAGCTCAATAGATTGTGTGACGTCAAGTTTAAATCTTAATTTGTACCCCGCTGACTGATCGATACGGCCTCTATACGAGTGATAAACACATAATCGGCCTACACGGGAAGGTCACACAAGCAGGGCACAAACACAACACTCGTAATTAACACTGGCCTGGGGTTATAATGCTCTATGAATGTGAGGCGAGAGAGAGAGAATGAAGAAAAAGGGCATTCATTCATTCACTAGCGCATGCAACATCGATCTGCGTGCTTGTTTGCAAATACGGCAATTGTTTAAATGCAGAATAACAACTAAATTAGAGGAAAATCGCTAGCAACAAGTGAGTGAACGTGGGTGTCGGTGACATAAAACGGCAGCTATACAGCTGCAAGATATAAAGAGCTGGCCTTGTCGCAATCAGCTCCTGAAAGTTTGCAGCCTTGCCCTGAGTTTAGCCTCTCTCTCATGATCTTGCATCAGCTCTCCCACACTGATTAGCTTTTTGAAAAGCACAATAATAAGTGAATTAGAGCTGAAGGAGCTGGCAGGAGGGAAGAGATTTCCTGTCACCGAGATGGCTTGTGTTGGTGAGGGGACACAGATATGAAAGTAAATAAACAGACTGGTGGGAGGGGGGGTTACGGCGTGATGCAACTGGCAGAAAGCGCTGAGCCCAGATCTCCTTGGACGGCTGGGAGGTGGGTGCAGGGCGGTGAAAACAGGGACGAGTCTGCATGTCTTTCTTTCGCACCCTCAGACATCAAAGCGTTTTGAAGAACCAAAGCTGAGTCATCATCACAGTGCAGGGCATTTCATATTCATAAAGCTCTCGGTGCTCACACACGCAAGCCAGGACACACAGCCAAACAGAGATGTAGTGGTCAGTAATTTGTTTATATTCACTCACTAAATAAAAGTCCCTGGTCTTATTGTACACGATCCATTAGCACATGATATTCTAAAGAACAAAAACACCTGCTTTTGCCACCTTTCATTAAAATAAGAACTTTTGCCACCTCTGAAAAAACTATTTTATTCTGCTGATGTAACCAATGCCATGTGGGCAGCAAAACACAAAAAGTGGCAGGCACAAGTTAGTAGAGTCCAGCCTCAAGTCTATATACTAACTAATTAAAATAGGCAAAATACTATTTTAAATAATACACATACAGTATGCACAGATGTGTGACAGCGCTATTAAACATGCATACATTAAAAGTCACGCAGCATAAAAGCTAAGGTAGCTTTTGGTTTGCATTTAGACACTTGTTGAGGCTATTTTTTTCAGTTCAGCCTTAAAAAAAAAAAAAAAAACATAATAAATAAATAAATAAAAACAACAACACAAAGGGGGGGGGGGGGGTATTTATTGAATATTTATTTCATTTTAGATTATCATCCCACACATCATCAATCTGCATTTTCTATAATGTATTTCTATAATAAAAATACATATCTGACATGACTTACTATATAATTAGCATCAAACAAACAATATAATTCTGACCCTGCAAAGACGGTGATGAAACTGAAATGATCCCAAGTCCAGAAACGTAGCAAGGAGATCTGTAAAATAATCCATGTGACATCAGTGGTTCATCCGCAATTATACAAAGCTACGAGAATACTTTTTTGTGCACAAAAAAAAAAAATAATAATGAATTTATTCAACAATTTGTCTCCTCCGCATCACCCTGGTGTCATTTTGGAGAATATCCGCTGGATGTATGCTGTTCTGTGTCAGCTGTGTCAGTTTCCTGTTGTTGTGATTTGATCTGAACAGGATCAGCGTATCGGTGTGATGCAGCTGACACAGTACAGCATATGTCCAGTAGATATTCTCCAAACTGTTGAATAAATTTGAAATTTTCTTTTTCTTTTGCGCACAAAAAGTATTCTCGTAGCTTCATATGATTGAGAATGAACCACTGATGTCACATGGATTATTTTACAGATCTCCTTGCTATGTTTCTGGACTTCTGTCTATGGCGGGTCAGTCAGCTCTCAGATTCCATCAAAAATATCTTAATTTGTGTTCCAAAGATGAACGAAGGTCTTACGGGTTTGAAACGACATGAGGGGGAGTAATTAATAACAGAATTTTTGGGTGAACCATCCCTTTAACCACAATTTCTGGAATACAACCCAGAACAGGACGGAACAAAAAAAAACAAAACAAAACAAAACACAAAGCACACAAAAAACAAAAAACAAAATAAAATAGAATAAAATATTTGCTGTAATTTTCATGACTGTTTAAAAAAAATGTGTGGGGAAAAATTATTCTGACCACAAAATGTTTTACTGGGGAATATATAACACAGAAGTTACAAATTACAAATGCAATTACAAGAGTGCATCTTGGAAGGCTACTGTATTTTATAGCGAAGCAAACAAACTGAGCGTTACGCTGTTCTGTCTGTGCATAAGTGTGTGTTTTTCAATAAATTAAGACTATTGCACAAGGGTGATGCCACACAAAACCAGGTAACATCCCCCTCCCCTTATCACCCCAGCACAGAGTCTGACACCTGGTCCATACGTACACACAAGCACACACAGACCACCGACTCCCTCCAACCCTTCCCCTATGATTGACTACCTCCTCTGATAGAGCCCACACTTATCTAAACAGCATTTGCATATTTGTGTAATTATTTCCTAGGGTTAATTAGCTCCTGCGAAACAATACATCCGTAGAGACCAGTTCCTGGTGACAGGTTCACCCTTTCTCTCTCTCGCTGTCAGCCTTCATCTCATCCATGCATGTGCAAGACCTGGAAGACTCCCAGAGTGTGCAGACCTGTTGCACGTCTCAATGTTTCTAAATACATATGGATATTAACTTTCTGTATCGCTAGCATCACCAAAATTGCTAAAATAATGACAAGTTCCTCAAACGCTCTCTTTGCCTCCCATTGCATGGACAAACTGAAAGTCAACCTATGAATGCCATAGTTATCAATGACAGCATAGGACTTAAAGTAAATAAATAAATAATTGCAGCTTTAAATGTATTCATTCTCACGATCATTAAATTTTAAAAGCTTTATTGCCTATCCCCAATGGGGTAGAAAATTGTCTTCAGGCAAAAGGCTCAACACACAAACAGCACAAATAGTCCTCACAACAACAAACTACACTACATCACAAAAACATTATCACATTATTTAAAAATTGTATTCCTATTTAAACCAGGACACAATATTAAAAGTAAGAACAGATTCTCATGATCATTAGTTATTAATTATTATGTATTTAATTATGTATTAATATTAATTATATTTAATTCTAGAGATTTTGCAATTAACTTAAATAGCCCTGTGGTGTGACAGTTTTATAAAATAAAATGGCATGCATAACTAAAGAAAGAAAGAAAATTGTGAATAAAATTAGTTATAGACGGAGTGTATCATGTCACACTGTAAGACACTGCCGTTGCACTGCAGGTGTTTTCAAGCTGTTAAACTATTTTAACACGTTGCCAATGGTTAGCTGCCCACATATAGTTTCCAGATAAACACATAAACATTTCATTCTTATTTAAGGCTGAAAATCTCTCTTTATGTTACGCAGAGGCGTCACAGTTCAAGACTAAGAAAATTAACATGGAGTAGCTCAACATGAATATTCTATGTCTTCACTGGCTGTTTGGAACAGCATACTAACATACTGTACTTTTGCTAAACAGTATATATATATAGCACTGTGTGCGATTTTCTATAAGCAGACTAACAATATCTGGATGACTCACCACAGTGCATCTGCCAAACGTAAGACAAACTGGTCTGGATATTGTATCTCACAATGCAAGGAGCTCATATTGACCTTCTACATCCAGTGTGACAAATTAACATAGTAATAATTAATTATTAAATATTTATATATCACTTTTCACACACAAGTAACATCTGCCACAATTTGTCCACAACCTATTTTTTATTTATTTTTTATTTTTTTTGCCCATTTGAAACCATTTGGTAATTCAAACATGTAATTCAAAACAAGCTGCTGCTTCTTTTCATATATTTTACTCCATATTGCTCATTTTAATGTTTTATTTTTTATTTCATTTTTTTATCACAGCAGGACATTCTCACATCTGACTTGAAATGGCTTACAAAAACAAAACGAAAATAATAATAATTAGATAACTGTATATTCACATGCAAAATTCAACTTAATAATGTCGATCCATTAAAAATGAATGGAATCCAGTCAAACCACATGCCACGTCAACAGCACATGTACATTATGTGACCACATGCATGTCTGTCAGCGTAAACGTACCTCAAATGACATGGACTGCGGTTTCCTCAGTTTCACCTCAACAACATCTAACATTATCTGTTATAACAGCGCACTATTTGAGTTTTTCATTCTCTTATCAATTTAGTGCACTTCTTGGAAATACTCCACACAATCTGAGCAAAGTCATATGGAGGTGTCCCACACTCTGCAAACCCCTTGAATTGGCACATAGGATGAGAGCACAGAATCTATAAGAAATTCTCCCTTTTTTGTAGCATGACAGATTCTTCCTGCACATCTTTCTCTTTATCACCTTCATTGTCAGCAATCAGAAGAAAAATGCCATTTTTCATCCTTACTCAATCCTTCAGTGTCACATAATCCTTCAGAAATTATTTTAATATGCTGATTTGGTGCTCAAGAAACATCGATGCTGAAAACATTTGTGCTGCTTAATAACTTTATGGAAACCATGATACTTTTTTCGGGTTTCTTTGACAAATAGAAAGTTCAAAAGAACAGCATTTATTTGCAATAGAAATATTGTGACATTATAAATGGCTTTATTGTAATTTCTAATTTACCTCAATTTGTTTGAGTCTTTATCTTTTCAAATCAAACACATGCATGTAGCTTTAAAAAGTCACCAAAATTCAGAAAGTTAGAATTATGACCAAAACATTGCAACACTATATATACAAGTACAAATAATGTGCTATTTAGCTTTGAAGAATTTCAAAATTAAACACACAGACGTACTTAGCTTTGTTTCATATATTGATCTTTTAATATTACATGCAATGCTAATTGCCTGCAGTGCACCTGTGCACTCACATGGAGCTTGCACACATACAAACAGCTGCTTGCCAGCAATTTGAGTGAGTACTTCAGTCAGCACAACAGAAAGTACTGCTATCCATACATTTTTGAAATAACATTACTTTTAATCTCTAGTCTGTAAGTACTACTTGTCCTAATCAGACCAAGAACTTTATTTGCGACATTCTGATAGCTACGTATCACCTTTAAAAAGCTCAATCGGAACAAACAAGCCAACTGTCTGTAGCCACACTGGGCAAACACAATCCTCTCAGCTCATTTCAATGGCCAGTAGTAGCTTTTCTGCAGGACACAGGATTATTTTCATTTAGTTAAACGATTAAACGTTAAACAATCCAAGGAGGTAATTGCGTGTTTTGTATTATCACCGGAGCCATTAGAATGTGGATCTACTTTGCCGGTGTTTGCCGAGATTCACATTAAGTGCCTCAAACATCCGTTAGCCTGTCGCTAGCTCCACATGGCTAGCGTTTACAGAGACCGTGCACTGATAGTAATAAATTGGAGTCTGGGAAAGCCGATAATGCTGAGGGATCTGAAAGTTGGCAGTGTGAGTGCTGGGTTTGTATACTCGGATAAGGCTGAGACTGGGTTTCATGGCGGCGCGTGGACTTCCTGATAGCACTGTTAGCGTGCATGGAACACTAGACGCCTCGGGCTGGCAAAATGAGCACTGGCACTCACTTCCTGCAGATTTGCCGTCCACACCTGGCCAGTTCCAGACAAGGTGCTCCTTCAGAAAAGAGTGTGACCGCGGCAGGAGCCCTCATATCTAGCGGAGGGAAAAGGGGGGAGAGAACACGAACCAAGGAGATGACTTGAAAATCACAAGTAATTAACGACTAGCGAACTCACCGAAAGCAGATGACAAACGAGGCCAACGGGGTAGATGTGGGCAGAATATCAACATGCTAAGGGAAAACAGGAAATGAAAAAGGCAGGGGGGGGTTACAGACCCCCTAAGAGGGCTCTTAAATAAAGGAGGTGGAGGTATGGTGCTGATAAACATGAGACTGTACTGTGACAGCGCTGTGACCTTGTTAGCATGGAGCTAATCTCGACAAAATTTGCTAGTGCATTGTTTCAAATCAATATCTCATTAACAAACTACAAAGGCCTAGGCAAAAGACAGCTCTTGGCTGCATGTGGGCAGAAAGGTCATCTCTGTGACATCTCAACCTGTCTCACTCAAAGCCTGTGATTGTCAGATTAAATTACTGCCTCGCTTTAATTGATGTTAGGGGGAAGAAGGCATAGACAGTGGTTTGTGTGTCGTTTGGTGGTGAAGGCCTGCTGTGAAGGCCCTTGGTTTGGCTTCTGACAGCAGATTGGATGTGTTTCTTGGTTGACCTAACGGGAAGATTGGGAGCAGACATCAGAGCCGAGTTACAGCAGGGTTCGCCCCGAGAGTGATTACAATGCACAGCTTCAGAGAGAGGAGATCTCAGACGGTGGCAAGGGTTGACAAGCAGTTCATATGCAAAAATAACAGGACAACACGTACATACAGGCACATGGAGACAGCCGCCTTAGACACACAGTCACTTCACACTCTCCCTCACTTTCTCTCTCTCTAAATATTTATAAATAACTAGAGAGCAGATCAATCTGCCAAAATTTTTTTTTTTTTATTTCTATTGTATGCTTTATTTTTTACTTTTCACTCATACTATTCATACTACAAAAATCACTTGTAAAAGAAAAACACAGGTCTATATGAATCATATGTTTCCAGGTTCCAAAATTAACTGTCTGAAAGCTCCAAATTGTGCAAAATTTGGCTTTGGTGAGTAAAAAAAAAAAAAGTTACTGCAACTCAGAACAGAAGCATAATACATGGTACATAATACAAGTGCTGTCAAGTGATTAATCGAGATTAATCACATCTAAAATAAAAGTTTTTATTTACATAATATATATGTGTGTACTGTGTACACACACATTTAGTATATATTTTGAAAATATTTGCATGCATTCACATGTATATATTCATATTCATATAATTTATATTATACATTAATATATTATTTAATATATAAACATTACATATTTTTCTTAAATATAAACATTCATGGGTGTGTATTTATATATACACAATAAATATACATAGTACACACACACATTTCACTATATAAACAAAAACCTATTCTTTAATCTATTTTTATCATTATTATTTTAACAAATAAAAATATATATATATATATATATATATATATATATATATATATATATATATATATATATATATATATATATATATATATATATAGATATATATATATATATAATTATTATTATTATTATAAAATACTGAGCTTTTGTTCAGACTTTCATTTGTGTACTTGCACTAACAGATGCCCCAGCTCATAAGTCAGTGGAGCTCAAAATAAATAAATACTCACACACACACAGAAGACGCCCACACACACTTGAAACAGCAGAAAACCTCATAACCTGTGATTCTGACCTCTGCTGAGGCCATATCATCAGTTCAGAAGTTTAATTAAGGCACGTCCGGTTGCCACGCTTATGTTGGCAATGAGGGGTTACTTGGAAGGTATTCAAGGCCAAAGTTCACATACACACAGAGGACCTCCAGAAGTGTCCCTGAACTACGGGAACACTGACTGAGGCTGATACAACCCGAGCCAGAATACAAGTCTCTTGACATCTCCGGCTCGGCTGGGCCATATCTAATAGACATGTAGGTTAGGGATGTACGAGCCAGGCATTGGGAAACAGTACATCTCCAAAACACGGATTCCTCTCGTCCCCGGGGGAACAGGAGAGAGAAGACGAGGGATAAATAATGGATGTCGTTCCTGTGGAGACGAAGGACGCAGTAGAGGTACACAAAATAGGAACACCAGCAGTAACCCCTTGAACCGACGCTAACGTCCTACCAGTGCCCCGTCTGTGACAACTTTATATGATTCTGGAGCACATAATAGGGACAACACAACATGTTTGCATTTATAATAATATGCAAGATATTGGTAAAGCATAACAATATATTTATATATATATATATATATATATATATATATTATATATATAATATATATATATATATATATATATATATTATTTTATTTTATTTTTCAATTTATTTTTTTTTTTTGCTAAATATCGACTTTGGAAAGGTTTTTTTGCATACTACTACTACAACTACAAAATTAGTTGGTCACAATTATTATTATTATTATTTTTGTGTGTACACAAATTTCTATTTCTTTCTATTCAAGAATTACTAAATGTTTCACAGTAACTACAAGAGCAGCAGCACAATTGTTTTCAACATTGATAATAAAAAGATGTTTCTTGAGCAGCAAATAAGCATACTGAATGATTTCTGAAGAACCGTGTGACACTGAAGACTGCCGCAATGACTGCTGAAAATTCAGCTTTGTTTTTGGCCAGATAATATGCTGATTACTAACTTCAGGTATGTGCTCCCTTAAAAAAATAAATAAATAAAAAATTAAAAAATATAATCATATGTGAATTTTCAGAAGCAAGATAAAATATGCAAGCAAGAAAACTTGTGTTCTATAATTCATGGAAACCCAATGGGCCTTATTCATGAAACATGAGCAGAACAAATTTCTGTATAAACTGCACGTAAAACTGTTGCATGAATGGATGCACGAATGACTTACACAGTTCTGCTCGTGTTTCATTTATAAGGCTCAATGTGTTGTGCCAGATTTCATCAACCCAGAACATTTCTATCATAACTATAAAGGCCACCCTTTTATTTGTCAGCATTATTTGCCAGCTAATACACCCAAGACTTAAACGTTACTGCCTAGAAAATCAATTCATGGTAAATGCAACAAGAGGCAGAACTGCGTGTTTCAAAACAAGGTAAAGCAGAGGCCTAGTGTCAATGGATGTTTTATTTTTCTCTTGTTAGGTCATAGCGTACATGTATAAAGCAATGGCGATCTTGAGCGTTCAATAAACTCATGCCATCTCCACAAGTATCTGACACTTAAAGTTCTGCAGGCACTTAAGAAATGAATAAACGGAGAGATGGAAAGAGCAAGGAAAGAAAAGAAAAACACCTCCCACAAGCTGCTGCGTCTGAATGTTTGACGAAGTGCTCTCCCTTTCTCTCGCGCCCGAACCGTTTTACAAAAAAAGCAACAATAAGAAATGTGAGAGAAAAAAAAAAGTGTTAGGAGAAGGATTCTAGTCATTTACAAAAATAAGTGGTGCTTTAGAGAAAGGCTGAGCGCACTGGGCTTTTTGTCCACTTGCTCTTTTCCCCTTGGGGCTGGGGCCCTAAGCCGGGTCCGCTCAGGCCTGAATGAAACCTTTGGAAGCTTCTTAAGCTCTGAATGTGGGTTTTGTTCTTGCTATTCCTCCGCTTGGCTGACAGAAAATAGGTAACTGGATTAGGCCTCAAATTCAGAGTAAAGTGAACTCCCAAAAAAACTTTGTATGCCACCCCCACTATTTCGGCCCCCCGGTTCTCATGTCCACCCCTCTCTTTCGGCGTCAGCAGACGTGGGTCGCTGGGGCTGTGATCTGTAAGATCGCGGGGAGATTAGGCCGGGCTGGGGGCTCGCAGCCCGAAGGGGGGCTAAAAAGTAAGAGTGCTAAAGGCAGTTAAGGGCTCCTTAATGGGGGTAAGGAAGTGTATTAATCAACTCAACGCAACCAAAGCCCAGAGCTGCAGGGCCCGGCTGGAGCGACGTGCAGGTGGTCTAGTGCTCTACGGGGAGTCAAGAAGGGGAGGAGAGGAGGTTCAGTCACGTACAATGCCACTATAAAAGATTAAAAACTTTGGGAGAATGGGACTCGCTGTGACCCGCCTCCTACTCTAGGAGCTGAGAGGATGGGTGGAGAGGAGGAGAAAACACACAAATACACACACACACACACACTAATATACCTGGACATCAGTGCGGTTACAAATTCATAAAAAAAGAGTAGACTCATATACAGAAATGATTGGATGCAATGCTATTACGTACTACAAAATGATGTGTGTGCTAAAATGAAGTCATGGAGGACTTCAGTGCTGGTTATCAAATATGTAAATCGGTGTGTATGATTCTTGCGTATTTGTACACAAATATGTAAATGAGTGTGAATGACGCCTACGTCTTTGTACGCGGTTGTCAGAACATGGTATCTTACTGAAAGAACGCCAATGAATATAGATCAGTAATTCATAACAGGAGGTACTTAAATAAGTTGCAGGGGGTACAAAAACATTTAACAAATAATAATAATAAAAAAACTATAAACTAATAAATAAAAATGAAGGCTACCTAACGATTAACATAATCAATCTAACAAATAAACAACCTTTTTTTTCTTCTTGTAATTATTGGCTTGACATTTTTGAAGTTACTTTTTTTAAATAAATAAATAAAAATTGGTTAACACTTTTCAAGAAGGTTCCATTTGTTAACATTACTTAACTACATTACACTTCTAAAGCATTTATCAATTTAATGTTAACTAGTGTTACAAATGTAATGCTTATTGTTAATGTTAATGCATTAATTTGCATTAACTAATGCACCCTTGTTGGAAAGTGTAACCAAAAAATATTGTAGTGAGTTTGTGTTGTCACTAGCAAACAACATTAATAAGTTTTAAAACATATGAACAAAAGTGTGGTTGCATTTCTGGATAACTGAATTAAAATTAACCGATGATCTGTTAATTTGTATTGTATTGTATTGTATATATTTTTTTACTTGCGGATGAAACACTTGCAACACTATGCTAAATGCCTTCCAGCGCATTGCTATGTGGTTGCTAATGTGTTCTGAGTGGTTTTAGGGGTTTGTTTGATTGCTAGCCAATTTCTAAAGAGCCCACCATTGAGTTTTTAATCACACTGTGCCTAGAAAGGTCTTGGGTCTACCTAAGTTTAACATTTAGGGTTAGGGGATTAGAAGGAGAAGGAAAAATATATATATATTTGCAAGACTAATAGCAATGTTTGCCTTAACAAGCACAGCTAATAATGTTTGTAAATGTTATGAAACTATTTCCAATGTTATGAAAGTCTTTCCACAGTATGTTTTTATGCAACTATAATCACTTAAGTACCAGTACACATAAACCCTTAACAATCATAGAGGATCTCAGAGTATACAACGAAAATTAAATCAGAGTGCTGAATCATTACATTTCAGCCACTGACAATGTGCTGCAGGATAGTAGTTATATTAAAACTAAACAAGCCAACAACACACATAAACGAAAGCTTGAAAACATCTCAACAGAGTCTCTTTAATATTTTCCTGCAGTGGTTCAAAACAAAACGGCTTTTCCACTTTGCGTGCATTTCCACTTGGCAATGCTCCCTACAGGAATTCACAAGCACACATACAGTATAAGTCAGAGACACGCAGTCATCAGCACACGTCCTTGTGCCACTGCAGCGCGCTCCAGTCTGGAGCTGCATAATGCGGAAGAGTGCAGAATACTTCAAGGCCATCCGGCAGAACTGGACTAACAGTCTCATACCAATAGACTTGCAATGTGTCAAAAGTTCAGGAGGAGAGCGAGAGATGCTAAGTCGTCTCATTATATGAATCCCAAACTATCCCAGATGAAATATTTATTAAGACATTAATATGGTTTCTTCCCTTCCATCTCTTCAGGGTGATGCGGCTCTTCTCTGAGACATACACATACTCCTTCTCGATCTCTTACTCATAAACACACGTTGCTGTATGTGCGCATGAAGATGTCAGCAGCGCCAGGCTCTTATAGATATTGACAGTGAGTTTTTTCCATTATACACAGCAGCCTGGAGAGCAACTTCCTCTATTCACCACACCAACACTGATGAAACGCCTCAGAAACGGACGAAGTGTTGAAATCTCAGATTCACACTCACTGATGGCTATTTCATAGATTTTTTTTTCTCTTACTGAGCGTGTGTGTGTGTTAAAAAAACAACTTCATCTGGGCAACACCACAGAATTCTGTCCTCAATGAGAATTTATTAAGGAAGGATAGGTGTCAGAGTTAGTTTACGGCGATAAAAAGAGGGTAATTAAGAGAATTTGTTTACAAAAAGAGGGGAAGTGAGAGGTATGAGGGGTTTTAAAGCTGACTTGATGCTAATAGTGCAGATAATTATACCTCAGTGTGCTTTGTGTGTGTGAAGGTAGTCTCAGAAGTGTGTTGACAGCTCACACACCTATACTGAGTCAACGATGGTAAATGACAGCACAAGGAGTGTGACGATATGTGACGTGGCCATCAAATGGTGATAAGATAAAGTGCTAACTTTCGGGAGACAGATTTTATGTATTTCCAATTGATGCTCCCTTGTTTCATCCGGTTGCCTCATGGTTTTGCATTGGAAATTATATATATATATATATATATATATACACATATATATCATATATATCATATATATATATATATATATATATATATATATATATATATATTTATTTTTTTTTTTTTTTATTATTATTTAGGATGCATTATTTGTGCATGGTGTGCATCATGTATACACAAAAATGTGTGTTTAAGAGTCAAGAGTGCATTGTATAATCTGTAAATACTGTAATAATAATAATAAAAAGTTTGACTAACCTAAGCTGTCTGTTGAAGATCCTATTAAATTTCTGTTAGCTTTAAGATCATTTGTATGCTTTGTACTCTTCAAGTCAACATGAAATGAAAATTCATGCTATCTATTTTCTAAATGCATGCTAATGATCTTATTGTGAATTAATCATCTATGCATTTTTAGGACTTCATAATTTTTGATTAAAATATCTTCCTGTGAAAATGACATATGGCAGAATTTTCCAATCATTTTTTCCAATTAAATCCTAGACTCCATGTTTGAGAGCAACGGACACATCTCAGAATCCACTGCATATAAAAATGGAAAAATTTTTCTTTAAAAAATAAAATAAAAAAGATTTGCCACTACTTAGGTTTCATCAAGACTTTAAAGGTTGACAAAATTAATATTTAGCAGATATTTATGTTTAAAATTTACTGCTTCTTTACTACAAAAACCGAGCAAATTTATTGATGGGTCATCCAGCACTGTACAGATTTTTGTCCAATCAGAGGCTCTCTGAAATTAAAATGTCCCTCCCCCTAATGGTTCATATTTGTGATGTAATTAATGGAAAGAAAGAAAGAAAGAAAGAGAAAGAAAGAAAGAAAGAAAGAAAGAAAGAAAGAAAGAAAGAAAGAAGGGACAAGCTAAGTGCATCAAGGAATAAAAACTGTGCTTATCAAGCTGGGTTTTTACAAACAGAGAAAGCGAGATGAAAAATCTGGATGGTGTCCAAACTCTCCACAGCCTCCTGACCACACATGTGTGGCCCACTCACTCAGCTGCCTAAAACCCCCTCTCACCCTCTATTTCACCCCATATTCTTTTCTCTCTCTCCTACCCGTCATCCTCCCTCGGCCACTCACTCGTATCGGGATGTGCTCCATCTCTCTTTCCTTCTGTGGGTTGCGATACTTCTCATAAAAGTCCTTCTTTTTCTTGTTCTCCCGCTCTTCCTTCCTCTCTCTCTTTTCAGCCGGCTCATCAGAGGCATCCGGGGACGGTTTCTTGGCTGGATCTGGAACCTTCTCCACCTCCAGAGAGTTCTCGTTGGGGTTCAGCACAATCACCCCGTAGCCCTCCTGAGAGACAAAACACATACAAATGAATAAACAAATAAACAGGCTCCAATGCTCTTTCTGATTGTACTTGAGTTGCCAAAACAAACCGGCCCTTCATAATAAAGCAAGGTGTCCGGGGAGAGGCATGTATGCCAGCGCTGTGAGTCACGGCATTGTGTGGCGTGCAGTAGAGGAGTGAACTGTTGGGAGAGGGATTAGAGCGGCTCTCGATGCGAACGGAGGTCAGTGTTGCTTTCATGTGCGCTCAAATTCAGCTTCAGCTTCAGCTAGCACGCTGACATTCAGCGTAAAGAGCTTTCCTAATTTATTGTGGAAGATTCAGGCTTACATGATGAGTTCTGCTATATTTTAAACTCTACGTATTATTTTATGTTTTATTTTTAAGTCAAAATGATAATATTTTAGATGCAGGTCTGATTTTACTTAATCAAAAAATAATTAAACATGACTGTAAAATCAAATATAAAAAATATGTAGTTTTTAATCAAATAAAACCAAAAAACACAAGCCAAAAAGCCAAAAATAATAAAATTAAACAAATGAATTAAAACAATAACAAAGGAACACATTTAAAGCCTTTAATACATAATGGCATCAGTGTCTCAGTGGTCTTTTTGGAGAGCAATCAGATATGAAACAGTCTGACGCTTATTCTGCTGCCCAGCTCTAAATAAATGCACAATACACAGCCAAACTCCCGCAGAAGAAAATCAGCAAATCAAAGTTTCTCCCAGCCGGCTCAAAGTGAATTCTGATCCCTGCGTATTCTAAAATACGACCAGTGCTTACAGAACTAACTTCAGTGAAAATAAGAGGGGGGGGGATTTTACTACATCTAATAATAATTACTATTTAAAATAAATAAATCACTTTTATAAATTAAATAAAATTATTTAAAAGTAGAATTATTTCAATGATCTAAAAACTAAAACTGTGCTAAAATATAAACAGCATTTAATCACAAAACATTCATATTAAAAGGTATCTAATCAATAATTCTGAAGCAAAACAACAAGTTTTCTACATATGACAAATGATTTTCTTCCACCAACATACAAGCGTTCAACAATTTGCAGAGCTGCAGAAACAAAGAGACAAAGGTGTCGTTTTTAAAACTGCTAATTAAAAATTAAGCTTCTGTCAATAGCAAACAATTACAATTATTTCACATGATGGATTGCAAAGCAAGCATTTTCACGTCTAATCAATACAAATAAGCTCACACCAGCATTTTACTAATACAACTAATAAGAACTAAAAACACACACAAGATGTGCTCATTTACAGTTTTAAATAAATGTTAAAATCAGAAATTCATTTACAGTTCATTTAAAATGCATGCATATTAAACATTTAACACAAAATCAATGTGCTCATTAAATTTAAAACTGTAGCAAATGTAATTCATTTCTGCTGAACTCTGAGTCAGTTTCTGATTAAATAAATGCCATGTTCTTTGAAATCCAGACAGACAGCTTGTGGTGTGTAAAAGTAGAGGCGGTGTTTATCAGAGTTAGTCTGAACTGACCAGACGTGGGGTTGAAATTTGTAGTTAGTTGTTCCTGTCTGGCAGGCTGGTGTCATATAAGTGATGTTACTGTGGTGTTGTGGTTAAACTGTGTGGTGAGAGAGGCTGAGTGGAGCTCGGTGCCACTGCCCACTGGTGGCAGGTTGGATAAATGACCGAGGTGCTTGATAAAAACCAACAAACTCTCTGTTGCCAAATCTTATCTTTTGTTTTGCAATAATAATGTCTTGAAAGCAGGGGTTATGGAATCATTTGCATAAATTGACTAAACTAAGCTTAGTTTTGAACTTCAGTTCATGCAATACAACTGGTATCATATTTACCGGATCAATAAAACATCTTTACAGCAATATATTGTAATTTCAGCATTATTCACAGTTATTAGGGAATCTAAATTGTTAATTCAAATAATAGTAGTTGAAAAGCAAATCAAAGTGCTTAGACAGTTTTTCACATTTTTCAAAAGTACAACGCTAATAATAATAATGAAAAAAAGAAGTTTGAATCGAGTCTGTACATTGCACAACTTAAGCTAAATTTATTTGTAAAAAATTTGAAGAGAAAATTAAAAATAAACAAATAATAATGATAAGAAGTAGATGATTATGATCATTACTATTATTATAAATAAGTGGAATATCTATAGTAATATAACAATGTTTCCATAATTGGAATAAAAAATAAAATAAAACATTTCATATCAAATAAACAAAAATGATGATGCTTATTTATAAAAATATTAATACAACATGATCATTTATAGTATAATGGTTCCAATAATTACTGACAAAAATAAAGCACTCATAACCAGGTTTCTCTGTTTTTATATTCAGCATTCAAACTTCGCAATGTTGTGCGTCCTATTATCTGAAAGACTCTCTCTCTCCGTTACGACGCATTTGCCGTATCCCGGACTCTTCCCATGCCCTCCTGCCCTGGCAGGCACCTCCTCGAGGGGCAAGTGGCGACAGGGTCTGGCCCTTGGGCCAGCGGTCAGCGCAGGTCACCACAGCCCCTCACTGGAGCTCAGACCCCCATTACCCGCCACTGGACTGCCTCTTTAGTGCTCTTTTGTCTGGCTGTCTCAAACCAGCCGACTTCTTGCACATAACACAACAATGACTTGATCTCTCCGAGCTGTGACTGACACCGCTGTGACATTCTGGAAAATTCTCTGGGTTTTATTTCTGTGTGTGTGTGTGTGTGTGTGTGTCAGTGTTGTTTTAATTATAGGACAAAACAGCTCACCTTTTAAGAACCCGGTTTAAGATAGGGTGAGGGAACGCATAGAGCTTGAGATTAAAGAGCCGAGAGCATTTCTACACTGCCAGACAAACACTACAAAAGATCCATCACCATGAAAACCGTCTGCCACACCGTATTTGCACATTTACTAATACAAACACAAAATCAGACTGTTTGGTTTGATCCGGTTAGATGCGTAATTGATAAGTACAGCAATGATGCCATGTCCCCCAAATCACCCCTTCTCAATAAACTCTATTTTGGCTGAAATGAGATGTCGCTAATAATCCTACACCTCTGACGGACAGCCCAGTGTTTTATCTATTTGCGGCCCTTTGTTTGGCTTTGATGTGAGTGTCTCTCTCTTTTTTGTCTCTTTTTGGTCTCTGATGAACTAAAGTGTGGATTGCTTTTGGCCCGGCGGTGAGAACAACACTTGACGGATACAAAGCACGCTTGATAGCAGTCAGGAGCGTACGTGTTTGTGCGTGTGTGAGATAAAAACGCCAGGTAGTATGTGCTATATGGAGTCAATGTATAACTTGGCACACCAACATGTTTTTATGTCCTACAACGAGAGAATGTTAACGTGGTAAAAATGTGTGCGTGTGCGATCAAAGCGGGAGGTAGTGTTAAAAGCGATGCAGAGACTCTCCATTACAGCATGGCCTTGGCCTGGCCCCCTGTGTCTGCGCTTCCTGTTCTCTGATTGGCTGCTGACTGTGGAAATGCCCCCGGCTGAGGAGTCTAGCCAATCAGAGAGGAAGAGGCATCAAGGACGGCGCGTGATGATTGGCGGAGGGAACAGATGATCTGAGGAGGGTCGGCACATATTTACACACACACACAAAAAACTCAAACTGAGATGCGAATTGAAAAAAAGATTTGATTACAAAAACTAAAAAATTACACCCTTAAGCATATCGAGCAAATGTAATAACAATAATAACATTTGCATAACCCTTACGAATACAGAAGCGCAGCAACACACGAGACAAACCGACTGACCTCCCTCCCACATACTGCGGTGAGCGGCACTAGCACGGGTCCGTATTACAGTCTTTCATTACAGGTCGGTGTGGTGTGCCCCCTCTAGGTGAATGTAAATCCAGGATACAGTATTATAAACCCGAGCCCTGTGAGGCTGAGATTGAGGCCTGCCTTTCAAGGCCACCTCTACTCCCCGCCCCACAGTTCTGGATGACCTTGTCTGTCAGCGGCGCTACATGGGCTTCTTTTCTACCGAGCGAGAGGCCATTATCCTTTTCTGCGAGATACCACACACAAACCTCCTCTCTCTTTTTGTCTCTCCGTGAGATTAAGACAGCCCCCCCCCACCCCCCCAGTTCCTTCTGCTCTTCTATACAAATATACCCGGTCCTGATTGGATGAGACGACACACGCACGCACTCAGTGCTAGAGCTGGGCAGAAAGCTGGTATATACCATATACTGTCAGTGGTTTGAGATTTTGCTGTACTGTTTATAGAGCAGTACATATTTGCACCGCAAAGACAACCTTTACATTGTTTGATTACAAAATGGGATGTGCCCCAAACAAGTTGAGCTGTGGAAGAACTTATATGACTTAACCAAAGAGTTTAGCCATTTTTATCGTTGCCAACCAATTACGCAACTAGTCATATTAAAGGGATAGTTCACCCAAAAATTTAAATTATGTTTATCTACTTATCCCCAGGGCATCCAAGATGTAGGTGACTTTGTTTCTTCAGTAGAATACAAACCTAGATTTTTAACTTAAACTGTTGCAGTCTATCAGTCTTATAATGTAAGTGGATGGGAATCACGGCTAAAAAAAAAAAAAAAAAAACATACACCAACAAAACCAAATTAAACCTTGTGACGATACATTAATGTGTAAAGACAAAATGATCGGTCTGTGCAAGAAACTGAACAGTATTTATATTGTTTTTTTACCTCTGATTCACGCAATGTCTGAACTGTTAGAACTCTCCTGAGCGCATCCTCCTATGCACGTTCTCAGTAGCAGGTGCGAGGCGACTTCTTCTTCTTGCTTTATGGCGGATCGCAGACTTATAAGTTCATTACCCTCACCTATATCTCAAATGGACCAGGTGGCGTTAATGCACTTATAAGTCTGAGATCAGCCATAAAGCAAGAAGGAGAAGAAAACGCTTCACCTCCTGCTGCTGAGAATGTGATCAGGAGAGTTCTAACAGTTCGGACATTACGTCGGACATCAGATGTAAAAAAAGAGATAAAAATACTGTTCAGTTTCTTGCACAGACCGGATCATTTTGTGTCTTTACACATCAATGTATCGTCAAGAGCTGCAAGGTTTAATTTGGTTTTGTTTGTGTATATTTTTTTGTTTTTGTTTGTTTTATGTATGTTTTAGCCGTGATTCCCATCCACTCACATGATAAGACTGATAGACTGCAACGATTTGAGTAAAAAATCTTTGTTTGTGTTCTACTGAAGATACAAAGTCACCTACATCTTGGATGCCCTGGGGGTAAGCAGATAAACATCGAATTCTAATTTTGGGGTGTATTATCTCTTTAATACAGAAACCGATGTGTAATCACAGTTTTACTGTGACTCCCGATAAGAATAAAGTATCTTAACAAATTGTTTTCTAATGTGGGAAATAAAGGTATTAAATTTTCCGTCCAATGCAAAAAAGTTGATAATTTTTACATGTGATATTTAATTGATATATATATATATATATATATATATATATATATATATATATATAAACACACACACACACAGACACACACACACACACACTTATATCATAACATTACAATGTACAATATGAAAAAAATGGATATTCATTTTAATATTTGTTAAACTATTAGTTAATAATGGTACATTTTGTGTAAAAACTGTGGTAACTAAATATCCATTAATGATAAATAATTCCACTTATTATGGATGGATGGATATATCATAAAAAAAAAAAAAAAAATCATTCACCAAAATCTTCCATTCCATTTCATAATATTAGTCATATAGTTTTATGGCTAGCTTTTTAACTTATTTTAGATTTGTTATTATTAATATAATATCTTTTGGCTTGAGAACCTCTAGTTTTAAACACAAAGAGAAACAATCAAATAAAATAAACAATTGTTCATGCGTTTAATTTAATTCACATACACATATTATATAAAATGACTAATATGCATACCTCCCACCGGTACACAGCAGGAATCAGGAAAGACTTACAGTACGTCTGCATGTGTTACATTATTTGGATGGACTTTCAGGGCCTCGTAAATGTCCATTAAATGACTGTGAAGCATAAGATCTTCGGAGATTTTAAATCTCTGTCCAAATCTTCCATACAGTAAATTACCGCGTGTGCAAGTGGGGAAGAGGAAAGACATAAGCCAGGCTTTGAGCGGCACAGCTGACTGAGACGCATGGCTGTGATTAAGCTGTCCCGCTGTTTACAACACTGTAGTTACAGCTCGGGGCTTTGGCTTTATCAAAGAGATGTTGGGAAACCTCGCTCATGATCGAAGACACACGCACACACATATACAAACACACACATCTGCTTTCAGTGAGCTGTGCAACCCCTTGAGGGCAAGAGAGACAGGGAAAGAAAGAGGGGAAGGAGAGAGAGACTAAACGAAAACAGTGAGTGAGGGAGGGAGAGAAAGATGGCAAGAAGGGGTGGTGTAGCATTAATCATGGTGCAGGTGGAATTTGTCAGAGCTATCGATTGTGTAAGTAAATGTTACAGAAATCATTTGTCAACTTTTTACAGGAGGGCAACGTGTCAATCGCTCAGAAGGAAGTGACTCTGGCAGAAGGGAAATACGTTTAGAAACAATGCTGACCTACAAACAGACTAAATACTACATACCTACAATACTGACATCCAAATACACAACCATTGACTGTATTGATCTGCTAAGGAATTAAGGCATAAGAATATATATACACATATATATATATATATATATATATATATATATATATATATTAGGGCTGGGCAAGTTATTATCGTGTTAACACATTAATTGATTAACACCGACAATTATTTTATCACGCATTAAAAAAACACATAAAAACCATGAAACACAGTAGGGATGGGATGTTGAATACACACAGACAAACCATGGGTCACAGGAGGGGTGGGATGTTGATCAGTACTGGCTTGGGATGAGTGTCATAATGCATCTCAACCAATGAGAGCATTTGGGGAGAGCCTAAGACTGCAGAAGCGCTCACAGGAATGCTCCCGACCAAATTATTTAGGATAAGCATCATCATTCATAAACCACTGTCCCCTGTTAATTTTAACAGAAAAGAATGCAATGTGCTCTTAATCATGACTTCATAAGTGGAAAGTAGGAAGTTTCTGATAGCACGTGAAGTCAGCAGAGAAGCGCTCTCGCTCTGAAGTGCTTTGTTTTGTTAACTTTGTAACTTATTATTTTGAGTCGTTTGGGACGCGGTAACATACGGCCCTCTCTCACAATATATTGCTTTACACATCTATCACTCTTGCTGCTCAGAAATGTTCATGCAATAATGCTGCACGCATCATAAGTTCAGCGCTCCGGCGCGGTTAGCGCTCACACTCACTGATCTATAACTGGACCGCGCTCTGGCCCACCTCTTCCAAACTAGTCAGGGACGGCTAAATGAACCACGCCTGAGCACGGCACGGAGAGATCACACTAGTCAAACGAACCGGGCTTTGAGGGTCCAACGCGCTCTGGCACGGTTCAGTGTGAGTACATCCTTATTCTCCCGCATCCCGCACACACGAGTCTCTACCCACCAGCGAATCGCCTTCGCCCATCAAGTGTTGTCCTGCGGCACACTCCGCTGCGTTAGGTCCCGCGCAGGTCTCTAAGGTGCCTGTTATAATGTTATGATGGAGGCTCTGGACTCTAACAAACTATAAATTATTTTCTATAAAAAAGTTAATGCCCTGGCAGTGGCAAATAGCTTGTTTTATATTTGTATGTTATAAGAGCTTTACAATAAATATTTTAACTGCTACTATGTAAAAGGAATACTGCTGTAAAAAAGCACCTTACTTGTTTGTTGTTATTAAGTGTTTGCAAACCAAATGTTATTGCAATTTTGTTCATTTAGCAGTACTTTTAAATTAAAAAAGTGCATAATAAACTACTTTTAAATGCATTATTGAATTTTGTGCAGCACTAATATATATATTATATATATATATATTATATTATATAATATATATATATATATATATATACATACACACACACACAGGATCAAAACCTTTCAAACTTGTCCTAAAACCTACTTATTGTAAATAAATCTCAAAATAAAATACAATAAAAATATTTTTTTGAACAAATAAATAAATAATATTAATATATACATAAATAATCATGGAATAAAACAAGCTCCTGTTTTCATTTGTTTGACTACACTTTATGAAAGTAAAATGGGCTGTAAATGGCATTCTTACTATATAAAAATACATCTGGAACATGAATTATTATATATGCATGTATTTATATTTTTTAAATAAATGCAAATAAATACATAAATGGTAACACTTTAGAACAGGGAACACATATTCACTATTAATTAAGAGTTTTCCCCTCAAACTCCTAATTTGCTGCTTATCTATAGTTAGTTGTTAAAGGGGTCATATGATGCGATTTCAAATGTTCCTTTCTCTTTGAAGTGTTACAAGCTCTTGGTGAATAAAGAAAATCTGTGAAGTTGCAAAGACTAAAGCCATGTCGTATAGACGCTGTGTGTTTCACTATGAAAGTGAAACTACATTGTTTAGCCTTCAAAAAGAGGAAGATATGCACTTTGTCATGCCTGGAGCTGATCCATGCTGGTCGCTGAGGAAATACATCAACTTTGCACTGTGGATCACTGAATCGGCTTTCACCGTGGACGAAGTGGCGTCCAACCCGGGGTCGTCACATGTGGTTGCTGCAAGACCAAGGTACGCTCCTTCGTAGAATCCGCCTACCGCACCGTTCTCAAGCCGCCCACCTCTGCTCACTCAAGCTGGCCGCGGCTCACTCTAGACCGTGGCACACTCTAGGCGTCCGGCCTCTGCTCACTCAAGGCCGCTTGAGTGTGACGCTGTTTCGTTGTGAAAGCGAAACTACTTTGTTTTTGCCTTCCAAAAGAAAACACGACTAGAAATCATGTTTATATCACGTTTATAATGGGTTTTATGTTTATGTCTCGTTGCTCCGGCAGGACAAGGCATCACAATATGTTAAGAGGAGTAACATTTCCGTGTCATGCTTGAGGCATTCAGCCAATCACAACGGACTGGATAGCTGGCCAATCACAGCAAACCTCGCTTTTCAGAGAGATGAGCCTTGTAAAAATCAATGCATTTCAGAAGGCAGGGCATAGAGGAGAAATAATAATGCACAATATGTGGAAAATAATGTTTTTTTTTTTTTTTTTAACCGTAAACCACATAAACACATTTCATTACACCAAATACACAAAATAATGTTCTTTTTAGCAGCATCATATGACCCCTTTAAGTCTAGGTATGGTGTAGGATGCAAAATATGGTTATGCAGAATAAGGCATTAATATGTGCTTTATAAGTATTAATAAACGACCAGTATGCATGTAATATGCATGCTAATAAACAGCTAGTTCAATAGTAAGAATTGGTCCTTAAAACAAAGTGTTACCAAATAAATGCATACATACATGACACTATCAATTGGATCCAGTTCCAAGTAGCAGGTGTGACACTTCTGAGGTCCAGAGGTGTGTTTATGGTGTGGGGGTGGAGGAATATGAATAATTGAGTGATACAGTGGGCATGCCTTTAGCTTCATGATTTATATTTCTATATTGTTTCCCCCCCTGCGCACACATACATTTTTAATGAGGGAGATGGGTGGTATAGATTAGTGAAAGCTGCCCCATGATATCTCAAACTCTTCCATATATAAATTCCCATACACTGAAGGAGGAAACAGTGTGACTCATAAGGATGAGATGGAAAGGGTGTTTGCTTTGACAGGTTAACGGTACTGTACGTGATTAGTGGTTTATTTCAAGGCTGCCAACATATGCACAGATGTGCGACAGCGCTATTAAACATGCATACATTAAAAGTCACGCAGCATAAATGCTAAGGTAGCTTTTGGTCTGCATGTAGACACTTGTTGAGGCTATTTTTTCAATTCAGCCTTTAAAAACAAAGAACAAAACAGGAAAAAAAGACAAAGCACAAAAAATGCAATGTTATGCTAAAATAAAATAAAATAAGTAAAAAAATAAAAAATAAATTAAAGTTTAATTTAGTTTTGTGGATGTTTAATCAGGATCTTTAGAGACACTGGCCTGTTTACAGTCAGAATACACATGCTCATAATCAAACTCCACTGGACCAAACTAACTTGAGTCTATGCTGATTTAAACAATGTCCAACACTGCAGGCCACATTGAGGCCATAAAAAGAGCATTAGCGCTAGACATTTAGCGACTGACCAGAGGCTAAAGGCCTCTTGAGCAGAACAGCGTTCTCAAACTTCATATTCCTGTGTAATCTATCTCTGGCTGAGTATGAATAATGAGTGTCCTACAGGGTATTAATCATAATTAACACAACACAATATATCCACCCCCTGAGGTCAAGGGTTAAAGTGGAATCCCTTGACCTCTACTTTGTTATTGTGGCCCTGGAGAAGGAGAGCTAAAAGACGTACTGGTGGTCTCCAAGGTGACACTGATCATTGGATTAAATGAGAATATATTACAGTGAAATATTACTTCCCATGTGAAGTTGAAGGATTTCACCTATAAACGAGAAGGATTACCATATCTATGTATTATCATCGAAAGGAAACGCATATGCTCTGTTCCAAAAACTAGCTGAGCTGCCTACAGAGGCTGCATTTTAAAGCACCATAGATGCTCCTACACAAAAGCTGTACCAAAAAGCATGCTGCATTCTAAGAAAGTCAAATTTTAAGGCGGCCGCCCATGTATCCTTTGCAATGAAGGAAATCTGTGAATGCATTGCACTGAGAAAAGTAACTGTGTTACTTTTCCAGCACAAATCGAGCACAAACGAATGGCACCGGTTTGGAGAGATTCGGACGCCATGGGGTGGAGAGTGACGTCACTGCTTAGAATTGTTTTTGTTATTTCTAAGAACGAGAAATATATTTGACGTTCATTTCAACAGCACAAACCGGCAAAAATCGAGCACAAACGAATGACACCAGTTTTGTGCGATTTAGACGAACTGGGGTGGAGAGTGACGTCACGGCCTCCGAAAATATTTTGGTTATATCTACAGAAGGAAAATAGATACAGTGTTTGATTTAACGGCACAAACGGGCACAAATCGAGCACAAACAAACTGCGCTGGTTTGGAGCTATTTGGGCAACATGGGGTGGAGAGTGACGTCACACGGTCAAAAAAAGAATGTTTAATATCTCAAACACCAAACCAGCACAAACTTTCATATTTGCGGCACAAATCAGCACAAACGTAGCACAAACGAATGGCATAGTTTTGGTGATTATTCCTTTTTATGGGGTGCCAACTTCACCGAGGTCTATTAGACTACTGCACTGCTAGCTTAGCTGCATGCTAACAACAAACTCTCCCTTGTGTTCCACGTGTGAAACACTATTTGTGTTGCATGTGGTGTTGTTGTCTAAAAAGAGCACTCCAAATCAGTCTCCTACTTTCATCTTAGTAAGGATACCTTAAAACATCCTAGGAATCAGATATCTTAAAGGTCAACAGCCTATCTAGAAAAATATGCAGATCAATAGGTTTTGGAGCAAAGCTTTTCAAACAAACTTTTGGTTGTATAATAAAGACAAATACACTTCACAACTGACTGCATGAGCAGTGAGCACACCCCCTTTCCCATAAACATGAATACAACAATGGCACAAAGGATAAAACATACCATTAAAAACCTAAAGAAACTTTCTGAACTTCACCTGTTGGCTTTTTATTTTATTTTATTTATTTATTTATTTTTAAATATTGCTTACTCATAAATCATAACACTGGGTAATTAATCATACTGTCAAAAAGAGTACAGAGGAGAACATGTGGAGGTTGAAGGTCATCGCCAGACCAATGGAGGTCAGGGTCACAGCACATTCCTCATTATCAAGTTGGGATGAGAGAGGGCCGGAGCAAACAAAAGCTAAGCAGATGGAGAAGGACGAAGGGCGAGAAAAGAAGCAAAAAAAGAGGGAGAAGAAAGGGGGGAAATGACAAAGAAAAGTGAAAGAAGCTGTCAGCTGCCTGCAAATGAAGATGGGGAACTGATTCTGAAAGGGAAGGCTGCGGGGAGAGAGAGAGAGAGAGAGAGAGAATGAGAAAGGGAAAAAAGAAAACTACAAGATGTTTCTGCCATATAGACACAAAATAGGGTGGAGAGTGGAGGATTGCCAGCGGTCTCAGAAGCCCCCCATCACACACACGCAGCTGACAGAGACGTGAGGAATCAGTAGTGGCAGATATGATTGTTATCTGCTTGTCTCTGGTCTTCTGAGGGAAAGGATAAAGCGAAGCGATACCTTTCTCTCCAGACGGCAGATCAAGCCTCTAAAGACAGTTAGCAGGTTCAAAAACACAGAGGTCAGTCTTGTTCAATATACAAACCCTACTGCTGCAGATAAGATGAGTGCTCATGATAGCACCAACAAAGAGAGAAAAAAGATGTAAGGGAACATAGAGATGACATTTTGCGGTGATGGCTGTCTACATTTCAGAATGAAATAGTGTATTATATGAATAAAAGTACAGGGTCTTTATGAAGGTAACACAGAAGGTACTGTACATCAGGCCTAAATCAGATCCTCATCAAAGTGTCTTGTGAGCAGCTGAATATGTAATTACCCAAACATCTCCCATTTCTTCATTGCTAAGCTTCATTGGGAGGCAAAGTAGTACTTAATAGTGTACTTCTAGGGAAAGAGAGAGAAAAAAATCCTATCAACATTTAATTACTCAGCATTATGTCATTTCAAACCATTATGACTTCATTTCTTCTGTTGAAAATATGTAGAACTGTTGAATATTGTGCTGGTTGCTCTTTATATGTAAATGAAATGAATGGTGACTAGATTTCAAGCTTCAGGATATTCTTTAAAAAGTCATGTTTTGTGTTCTCCAGAAGAAATAAAGGATCAGTGAAGTTATTTTTGCTGCACACTGTGCACTGAATTTACCAGTAAATATGATAAAATGCTAAGATTTTGTAAAAGTGGGAAGAAAACAGGAACAAAAAAAGAAGAAAACAAACTGTTAATAGGTTAGTAAGTTCTTGTAATAGATGAGGGAAAAACTGTAAAAGCTCTAACCAGACATTTAATTTTACAGTAAAATGCTGTTAGTTGCACAGTTTTTAAAAGTCAAAAAGAACAAATCAATGTATAATTTACAGTCAAAAACTGTATATTCCCAGAATTACTTGCAAGATGCCTCACATTTGAAAGTGTTTTGTCTAAATAATGTTTCTTAACAGTTTTGTTATCAGTTATGTACATTAGGATTTAATGTTACATCTTCAGTTGTTTAATGAATGTTTATTGCATTATTGAAGTGATGTAAGATATTTTGAAGAACCAAATAGTTGTTGGTCCCACTGACCTCCGTAGCATGGAAGTCAATGGAGACCATCAACTGTTTGATTACCTGCATATCTTCTTTTACTGTATGTTCAACATAAGAAGAAATTAATACAGGTTTGGAACGACATGAGGGTGAGTAAAAGATGACTAAATTTTCGACTCTTATAACAGCCAGGATACCAAGATAAAGTGTATTGGAGAGAAGCATTCTGTTGGTCATGTGACCAACAACATGGCCGCCCCATGAGCCAATCGCTCAACACAAAATAAAACAGCTTTAGGCTGCTGATACAACTGAAGAATGTTTTTTTTGGGGGGGGGCTTTCGACACACAAAATTTGCTACTTATATTAGCCTAGCCATAATTAAGTGTCCTAGGTTTGTCCTGTCTACTTGTCTATCAAAACTAACAGCAGATAGCCATTCTGCTAATCTTTAAAACAAGTTAACTTCACACAAACCCGTTCTACTTACACAACACACATTCATTACTCCGACATCAGTACAAACACAGAAGGACAAGAATGGCTACCTGGCAAACTGATGCAGGGAACGTGAGCTAGTGGGAGGAAAAAAAAAATATCAGCAAAACAATTTAAAAAGTGCATATGCTACGCAACTCCTGATATTACCATCGAATCCCACTCCACCACACGAAAGCTGAATTCTCAGCCGGTTCTCTATCAAAACATCACTCCTGAAAGAGACATGGACCACTGCGCAAAATTAGCTGTCACCCTTTCCTCAAAATCTTTGTTAATCTCGTTTCCAGTGTTTGTGGATTTATCAGCACATGCATCAATGTCAGCTCCTTGGTTACTGAGGCGCACTACACGGGAGAAGATATAATTAAAACTGTTTGGGTGCCGAGGAAGGGGAGGGGTGAGGGTGGGCGGGCGGCAATGCAACATTGACGTCTTGTTTGCTTCGTCTTCGTCTCCTTACCCCCTGAGAGTCGCGCACGCATAAAGCCGACGATAACAAATACACCGGTAGGATGAATTCGCTAGCTCTGACATCTCAGGTCAGCGAGTGGCAGCACTTTAATGATGGACGTTTGTCCGAGAGTCCATCATGTGCTTAGGTTCAGCCTTTAAATATCTGTATAAAAACAAAACTTCTAGAACAGCCATCAAACTAACCATGAAATGTCTCATTATTGTGTTAGAAAATGTAGCGGCGCAAAAAAAAAAAGGGCACAGAAAAACGAATAAACAAATAATCCCACGCCTATAAACAAACATATTGACTACAAAACAAGCCTCTTCAGACAAGTCCATACTGTATCTTCGAAACAATAATAGTTCCGTAGTATCTTTGGCATTCATAAATAAGCGGTCTGCAGCTCCTTAAACTCTGTGCTTCCATCCCAGCCTCCACTAACCAACAACTGTGTCTTTTCTTTCTATTTCTAGTACCTGCCAAAGAGTGCCCACATTAACAATTCAAAAACCCCAGACTTCAGTTTCTGCCATTGGGACCAGGAGCTTGAAATGTCCCAGAGAGTCCTCCCTGAATGTGGCCACAGCAGCACACAGACCCGGTGGCTGGATGACACCTTGCCAGACAGTATACATGATCACAAGAGACAGACACTGAAAAACAGACTCGTATGTAAAATACATTCAGCTGTGGATGGGGGGAGAAAAAGTTCAGAATACACCAAGACAAGCTCCCCAGAGTCGAACGTGAGTGTTTGCGAGAGAGAACTTGTTTTTACAGTAAGTCACACTTACACTCATACAATAACATTCAAAGAAACTCTGCATGCTTATGTTGCAGATGTAGTAAAGAAAGCTAAATAAATAATATTCCAAGGTTGTGTATAACTCCTTATATTTGCTAAAAGATGTTGTTGACTGGCACAGGAAATCATGTGAATGCCTTCTAAAATGTATCATTATAAATATGTCATTTTCAATCATTAAACTTGTTTGAAAAAAAAACTCAATTGCTCTCTAACAAGGTTAAGCCGTGGGTTTTAGGGACAGAAATTCTTTAAAATAAATAAACAAACAAACAAAAAATACAAAAGTTGAAAAATTACAAGGACTTAGTAAGTTCCTTGATGTTTTTTTTTTCCAAATGAGAGGAAAATAGAGAAATCCTTGCAAATTTCACCTTTCAACATTCTCATAAATTAGGAAGAATGAATTAAAGAGGCAGAATTTTTAAGGAATTTTCTATTTAAAGTCATACTAGAGAACACAGAAGTCCCTCTAACTCACTCATTTACAGCAATGCACTTACCATTGAAATGTGAAAGTTGGACTACTTTTCTAAGTGGGTGGACTTCTATTCATGGTGTCGTTGTGTGGATATTGTTAAAAGACTCTTAACTTCAATCACACCAGTCTCATGCTAACACATTTGTACCCATCGCCATTCCATTTTCCCCCATTTTAGACAAGTGAAAATCATTTTCTGTGGTAATCGACAGCATTGAGTCGCAACATTCCTTTAAGTGTTCACCTTCAACAAAGAGAAGCACCGGCCTCTGTGATGCTAAGCCGGTAAGTGAGTTAACAACATGCACTTGAGGCATCTTTTTCATCCTCAACACTCCTCTTCCTCTTTCAGATCTGAACGCACAGACTTCTCTCTCTCAGTACAGCCAATAATCAATGCCATTTCAGGTCAACCCTCCGCCGAGCCTCTGACCAGACCTCTCGCTTTCATTCCCTGCCGGCTGGGTACGGGAAGGCTCATTAAAAGTTCAGAGTGGCTTACTTGCTGAAGCATTCATCAGCTCTAAATAAACAAGCTCTTTGGAGGGCAGGACAGCTTCTTTGGCTGCAGCGGCTAGACTCTGCAGAGCTTTAATTAAATTGGCAGGCCATGCAGCGGCAGAGCGGGAGGCCACGCAGAGGCCATCGCGCGAGGGCAGGCGTTGCGATCTTTGGCCAGTCAAGGCCCTAAGATCTCACATTCGCCGACAGAGACCCCAGGAATCTCTCTTTTCACGTCTCCGTCCATCTCTCAGTGATGAAGGAGGACAGAGCTTTAAGTGTACGTCGCCGGTGTGGCGGGTCACTTATTCCCCTCTTCATTAGTGAGAAAATGGACTCTCGTAAACGCTTGTGAAAATCCCTACCTACACTCCCCCGGTTAACACCGGCCATCCATTTGTGTCCGTTTTAGCCGCCTGACAACGCTTTACGGGAAGATTAATTGTCCTGTGTCAGGCGACGACCAACCCCTGTCTCTCTCTCATTTCCTTTCTTCTCGGCCACAGATGCAATAATGGAGCCCGTCTTTGTCGTAACAGTGTGATTAGCACCCAAGAAAGAAAAAATATATAAAAAGGAGGGCGAAAGAATAGGAGAAAAGAAGAGAGGGACAATGGGAAAAAAGAAACAGTGCCCTTCACAACTTTACACAAATGTAGATTGGGACCTGTGAATCCGAAACACTTGATGACATGAAGTGGGGTTATTAATTAATGAGGGAGGAGAGAGAATGTAATGAATGGCTTATTAATATCGGCCATTTCTTTCTTTATTTTTCTCAAACGACACATTATTTCCTCATTTGTCGAGACGGACGGGGGGAGCGGCGGACCCTGGGTGCGTTCCGTCATCTCTGGCCCTCCGGCCATCCCTCTTGCTTATAGAAGTGACAATGTAAAGTGCCCGTCTCACTCCCTGAGCCGAAGATAATGGCTGCTCATTACCTGGCCATTCCCAGACACAGCCGCGATCCGAAGCGATGAAACGCAAGCATCGCACGGCCTTTCAGAAGCAGGGGAGTTGCCCATGAGAGTTTGATTGAGGACAAAATACCCCTCTTTTATTCTTGTCTATTTCTCCACTCTTTCTTTCCCAGCCTGATTACTCCGAGGGAAGCCCGACTCGCAGGCAATCCCCTTTTCCAGCACGTCCCCCCGCCACCCCCGAACAAAAAGAAAAAACGAGCGAAAGGGCCACTAAAGGAGGAAGGAGGGGGGCTGCTGGGTGACTGGGTGCTGTCTCATTAAAAGCTGGCGATTGTCTAATTGTCTCAAGCGGACCTCCGAGAGACTAGTATATTATACTCATCGCAATTAACCAAACAAAAGAGTTTAACCGCCCAGGCACTGGGGCCTAGGCAGAGACACGAAAGAGAAGAAGAAGGTATTTCGGCATAGCTGCGAACGAGGGGAGGGGCCCAATTTGGGTCTTCAGATGGGAGGGGGACGTGGCCCCGATTGGCCAGATGTCTCGAGAAGATGGCTACGAGGAGCGGCCGGCCAACAGAGAACGGGCGGGGGGGTGTTTCTCGCTCGGGCCGCAAGCATGTGCTCATTTGCGGCGCACCTTTGTGTCGGACCTGTCTGTTTACAGCTCAGGCATGGGCCTAAACACTCCCAGCCTCCATTCACACCACTCGCCTTTCAGCCCTCACAGAAGCAGCCCCTTAAACCCACTTCACTACCATTTTCCCTCTCTTTCCCATCTCCTTTTTGTCCTCTCTTCCATTACATCAAACGCAGGAACAAAGGGCGCAGAACAGAAACCTCGGCCGCAGAATAGACCCATCACAAATATTAATTTGAAAAGGTGTTGAAGTGCAGAATCTACTTTTATGCACAAGGACAACTTGGGATCTCTTTTTTCCCTCGTTCCCCCCACCCTCCCGCTCTCTTCTTCAGCGGGGGGATTCTTTATGAGCTGCAATGAGCTTGGTTTTCAGCTGCGAAAGAAGAGGCAAAGAGGCTGGGAGTGCAATTATCCATCAGCAAAGGCTTCGGATTCAGACGGGCTAAAGACTCCACACTGGCCATTATGAGAGAGGGAGCTGTGAGGCTGCATTCACTCCTGCACATCTATTAAAGTGCAGAGGACAGACACGCTCGCACACACACCGTCCCACATACAAACTCGCTATTGGACATGCTACCATTTGACAAAAAGCGAAAAAGACAAATGACAACAATTTTATCGTATAACCAAATATACACTCTTTTTTTCCATCCGAAATAGCTAAACAAGATAAATTTACCTGAGAAGTGAAGCTGTGTAAAATAAGACTTGCTTTCAGATCATGTATCATGAATTAACTTTTTTACTCAACTGGCAAATAGGGGAATATGTTATAATTAGATTCAATTTGTTAACATTACAAAAAAGATTTTTTATATGAATAATAAATCTAATAAATGCTCTAGAGGTATAGCTCTCTTCCTTCATCATACTTAACTGTAAACATTACCACAAACATTAAGTGCAAAGCATTCCTTTTTTATAGGGTACACCTTACAGATTTAATATAAATATATAATATGTGAAAAGAATAAGACTGCATTGGATATCAAGACTTGAAATAAATAAATAACTTAGCTGAAATACTTAGAAAGCAAGTTAAAAAAATTGGGTAATTTTAGGTTAGTTTTAATGCTTTTGCATTCCTTTTTGCTTGAAAAGCTTGAAAGCTAGTCACCATAAACTTGGAAAAGAGTGACCAGCACGGTATTAAAACCTTTCCTTTTGTGTTGTAGAGAAAAAAAAAATCACATCAAATGGGTTTGGAACAACATGACAGTGAGTAAATGATGACAAATGTTTTTTTTCAGTTGAACTATCCCTTAAAGAATGAAAAATATCTATTTACACTCATGCAATATTTATCCAGGTGCTGTGGATGATAATGCAAAAGGGAATTTAAAGCCATTGGATTAGGAAATTAAACCCACCCCTACGTCTTTGTGTAAGATGTTGTTTCCGATCGATTGACTGTCTAAACTGGCAGAGGGTGAGAGATACAGAGTTGAAAAGTTGAATCTGCTTGTGAGAACTGCCATTTGTGTAGCTCATGTTCTCAGGGTCAAGCTAGCTCATCATCCAGAGAGAGGATTTTCTCAAGGAAGGGAAATAAGGCTGGTCAGTATAATAATCACGTGGAGTCTCTCAATGAGAATGTGTATCTTAGGTTTGCCTTTCTTTCTCTCTGTCTTTTTACACTATTATCCTCCTGCTAATGCACTAATTAAATGAATCTAACAACAAAAACTGAAAATTTCACCCATGCCAATCCAACAACCACTAATAGTGCTCAGAATCCATGTACTTCTCCAACTTAAACACAAGACAACAAATCAAGAAACAGGCTAATATTCATATCATCTAGATCCTGCTTTGTAATGCTGTAAACGTGGAGTGCATGGAGCTCCAGATTTCTGATCGAAAACAGAACTGCCACAGCTAAGATCAAACCATCTCTCAGTGTGTTGGCGGCCCCAATGGCTGGGGCCCCTCCACAGGACCCAACCTCCAAGCACTGATCTCTGGGGCACGACAAAACAGCCAGCAGGGATCTCCATCTTATTCAAAGCATTAACCATCCCTCTATCCCTCCCTCTCTTCTTTTCACATATACACATACAATTACTGGTAATCTGCTTAGTCCAGTAGACCGGGGTGGGTTTGCTAACATTTGCAGCAAACAGTTCTTTTTGAAGAGAAGCTGAAAGAAGGAAAGGCGGTTGAGGTCTCCAGGTGTCCGGTAATAGTCCGTAGAATTGGTTATTATTTGCCTCAGCCGCATGCTAAGACTTAAATATTTCACACACTATATGTGTTCGGTGTCCAGAGAGGCTGAAATAAGAGGGAGAAAAGAGGAAACACAGAAAGCAAAACTATCACTGCCTTCAGGATTCATCACAGAGCAAAATGATGTGAGACAAAGGAGAAATGAAATATAGCTGCTTCTTTTTCTTTTTCTTTTTTTCTAAAAGCTCATTCCACTTCTCATTTCAGTGGCTACATGTTACAAGTCTTGATTTTGTCTCAATTCTATATATAAAAAGTTAGGTTTTTTTTAATCTCCTTTCAGAAAGGTTTTATATTGCTAGCTGGAACATTCCATTCCTCTGGTATTGTACAGTAGTGTCCAGCTATATTCATACAACATCACTGTTTCCAACCTTAAAAAACCTAAATAAAATGCCTCATTCATTCAAGGTGTCATTTTTACAAGTTACACGTACTTACTATTATAATAACAATATGTTATGCATAATTACATGCAAGTAACCCTAAGCCAAGCCCTTACCATATAGTAAGTAAATGTAGTTAATTGATATTACTCATTACTTAAATGTATAATTACACTGTAACACTTAAAATAAAGTGTAACCCAAAAATACACTGGACCCAAACATTTTAATGGTAGTGTATCACTTATATATTCCAACATGAACAACATATTGTTTACACACCGGTCTAACCAACCAAATGACAAACAGTAACTGCCAGATGAGCATAACACAGTACTGCAAAGTTTCCTTAAATGTTTGTTAAACTGTAAATATTCTAAACATGACTTTACAGGTCTAAATCATGGATTTAAGCAGTTGCAGGCTAGCTTGTGTGCTCACATCTGTAAGAAATGTTTTGGTACAAGCATGTGCTAACTTGATTGAATTTGTTTGAATTTGAAAAAAAAAAAAAAAATTGGATTTTGAAGGAGAACTTCAGCTGACTAGTAGAACATGTAATTTGAGAACCTTGGTTTAAAAGCAGAAGAGCAGCTTGTAAAAACACATCTTAATTTATACAGACACCAATGTGTGCTATTTGAGCTGCAAAGTCTAAATTGTTTTTTTTTTTTTTTTTATAGCCATGGGACTAGTAGGTTGATGAACTTCCTGTGGGCGTAGTCTACTGCATATAACCTTAAATTTGTCGATTGTTGCTATGTATCTTTCTGGTATCTGTATGTAATGTGGAAGTTACATCATTTAGCAGCTTTAGATTGTCATGGCAAATCCGAAAACCTTTAAACAAGGTTTGTAAGTGATTTTATCACATTAGTATCAAAAGAGTGTCTAATATTCTAATATCATCTAAAAAGTCAGTGCTGTGTATTTGAATCGTTTATCCTAAACAACTGTTTACTTTCTAAACAAAATGACATTATATAAGTCTAATATAGGCCTATATAAGACGTAATATAGATCTTGTTTCTTAGATATTTTTTCAAAATGGAGTTCATGATTAAAACTAGAATATCTGCCAATGAGCGCAGAAAATAGCTATTTTTGAATTTGAAACTTTCTGCACCTCATCAAGACATTTTAAATTATGATGGTGTTTTGCTTGTATGAATTGGGCTTAGACAATAACTTCATGCCACTATACAAATAAAGTAAATGACTATACTTTCGCTAATGTCTAATCAAGATTTTTTCATACATGCATTTGCTGTTATTTGGTATTGATAAGGGTTAACTTAATCTAAAATAAACAAATAATAATGTAATAAAAAATGCCAGTGCACCATCTATCCACTCTGTTCCCAGACAAGGCAACGTCATTTTCTTTCAGAGGTTTTCTTGAAAGCTGGAGTGCTATCGCTCCACAATCTCCCCTAGATCTGAGCAAACATGGCCGAAGCGCTGCTTACTTATGCAGCCATTTATCTTTTCATCACAGTCAGCTTACCAGCTCTTTAGTACCTTAACATCATCCTGTTCTCAGGGGCAGCCACACAGGGCACAATCCTAACAAGGGCTAATGCCACCACACCAGCCACAGAAAGAAGAAAAAAAAAGGTGCACAATAAGAGAAATGGAAGGAATAAATAAGAATGGCGAAAGGAGAAAGAGACAGTAGAAGCAAATGACCACGGACACACTCAGGCCCAACCCAGGTCCTAATGAATAAAAATGAAGATCTTGTCAAATGATGAAGTGACAGGTTAATTTGCAGCCCTAAGATACAATGTGAACAAGCAGAGGGAGAGAGAGAGAGAGTGTGTGTGTGTGCAAGGGGAAAAACACAGAGGGAGGGAGGGCAGAGAAAGAAAGGAAAAGACAGAGCTGTCACTGTACAAGAGAATACTGCCACCTATCTGTAGACCTTGGCACAGCAAACACACTCTCATGATAAGACAGGCAATCTTGCTTTAGATGCAAACATGCAGGGAAAACCAAAAAGAAGAAAAAATAGATGGGGGAAAGGCCCAACGTAAATCAGAAATGTGGAATTGATGATAAAAGCAGGAAGAAGATTAGATGCAGACAGTTGTGTTTGAGCTGTAAAAAAAAAAAAAACACCCAGCACGGCTCACAAAGAGGCAGTGCTATCAAACGCTCGCGAGGTGCCTGGAGCTAACGTCTGCTCCTCTGCCAGCTCTCTGTGCCTAGAATGTGCTGACTGGCCCCTGGTACCCTTCACTCTGACATTAAGATCTGCACACAGACTGGCTCAGATAACAGCCCACACACCTCCTGGGCCAGAATGCACGGCACTTTTGATCAGAGAGATGGGGGAGCGGGAATTAGCTACTTTCTTTCGATGTATGTGTATTAAATTAATACAAACTGGTTTTGCTTCAGGTTTCTCACTGGACATCAAATTGTGTTGGGTTGGCACCGATGTCCACAGAGAAACACTAACCGAAACAAAAAGTTCATGAATGTAACTATAACTACTATAACTGATTGGATGCACAACCTTTGACATCAGAGGAAAAAAAAAAATAGATACAAAAGAAAAAGCACTTTCAATCCTCTTAAAATTTTAAAAGTCAGGCCCATTTATAACTCTATGTTCAACTCTCTCTCTCTCCCTCTCTCTCTGTGTATATAGTTGAAAAGAGTTATAAATTGGCATGACTTTAAAAATTTTAATATGTATATATGTGTGTGTGTGTGTGTGTGTGTGTGTGTGTGTGTGTATATATATATATATATATATATATATATACACACACACACTATAATTTAGCACTTTTTTTACTATACTGTTCACTGTAAATGCACATCATTATCAATCATACATATGGATAATCTTGGGCACCTTTTTACATAAACATATTAACGTATGTATTACTTGACATACACACTACCATTCAAAAGTAATTCATTAATACTTTTATTCAGCAAGGATGCATTAAATTGATTAAAGGTGAAGGTAAAGGCTATTTCAAAATATTAAAATTATTTATTCTATTTCTACTAAATAAATTTCTTTTGCATTTTATGTTTATCAAAGAATGAAAAAAAAAATATCATGGTTTCCACAAAAATATGAAGTAGCACAACTGTGTTCCAAGACTGATAATAAGAAGAAATATTTCTTGAGCATCAAATCAACATATGAGAATGATTTCTGAAAATTCAGCAATATTCAGCTTCGCCATCACAGAAAAAAAATACACAAAAAAAATAAAAAAATATAAAAAGCTTATATTAAAAAATAATAATAATAAAAAAAAATTTTTTTTTTTACACTGGACGAGCCTTGACGAGTAGGGGTTCATGATAAATATCAGCCGATAATTAATGCGCATCTCGTTAGTAAAGCCGGTTCTGATGATGAACGTGGATTTGCGCAGCTTGTCAGTTAACAACGGCTCTGTGTAGTAACAGCTGCTCTATGTGAAATCACGCACCTGATGGAATTTACCGCTGATTAAAGAACCGGCTTAATTGACGAGATGCACATTAATTATCGTCCGATATTTATCGTGCACCCCTATTGATGAGCATAAAACACATATTTCAAAAACATTAAAAACTTTTAAATGGTAGTCTATTCTGTAAATAATTGACAGGATGCCACTTTCCATATGGTTTTCATAAAGCTTAACTTAATCCCAAACATCCCTTTAATGTGGAATTTGTGACAATATTTGTCCCTATATTGCCCGGGTTTATTTAGTAGAACTCAAATAAAACAAGAAACAACTAAAAAGATAAAGAGTCCACTGTCCAGTATAGAAGTACTGCACACACGGATGTGAAAAACATCTTGTGTGCCTACATATCCAAACACACAGCAAATTGTATAAATAACACATATGCAAAATACTCGCTATAAACCCAAAGATGGAAATCATAACCTTACTTTAAATAAATCTAATTTAAGCTAGCCCCTTTCATCTGACAATAGCACAGTAGCTCCTAACTTATTCAAAAGTGCCTTGATGTTTTTGGACGGCGTCATTAACTTTATTTAAAGAACAGATGAGTTTAGACCAAAGGAAACAGATGCTTTTATATTCTAAGCAGGGCTCAGAAAACATCCGCCTAAACATCATCTCACAGTTACAGATATAAAACATGAAGGTACACTCGAGGAACGGAAAGGAATCCTATTTCAAATCAACTGCGGAGAAAGTGCATTAAAATAGTGCTTCCCAAACATTTTTATTTTTTTTATGCCCACCCCAAAATCAATAAGTCTTCATCAAAACCAAATGTGATACTTTTAATCTTATATTATACCAGAAATTATTTGAAGTTAAAATGATTGAATTCACTTCAATGACGAATGTTTTATAGGTTTAAAATACAAAACTTTCCACAGACCTCTAGTTGGTAATTGCTTTACAACACAATAAATATTTTTACCACCTTTTCTGCAGATTTTTTAAAACCAAAATAAGTACACCTATGTTTAAAATTTAGCTGCTTTCATCTGGGCCTGCCAATAACTGATAGGTAGAAGCATATAGATGCAACACTTGAAGGATGACATTTGAAAACAAAAGCACTAACAGGAATGCCAAGGCAGTGGGGTTCATTGCTGGGAGACCACGGGGGCTTTATGGAGGCTTTATGATTAAGCTGGCTGACAACACACAGAGAAAGGACGCTCTTTTAGCTAGCATCCGCACTGAGATACCAGAGCAAATAGGTCTTAATCACCCCACAAGCCCTGAATTGAAACACCACATACACAGCAAGCAGCTTCCTAAACCTGCCACTGCAATTTCCATCTTAATCCAACCAACAACTGAAACCACGTCTAACCTGTACAGGACACCACGCACCCTCGTGTCTATGATAAAGCTTCAAGATTTTGCTCTGAGACTTACAAAAGTGCTCTAGTACTCCAGTATACATCTCAGTTTGTCCTAAAACTTGAAGAACAGTGACAATCAACACCTGAAAAAAAAAAAAAGAAGAAAAAAAAAGATGAGCTCAAAAAACTAATTTACTGTATTTTTCTTAGCATTCGTTAGATCCTTTAAACTGGGAAACATTCTTGTTTACAGTGATGGTACTAAATACTGTAATTACCATATTTATAAATTGTGTGTACTTGGTACTTAAAGGAGCTTCATGTAGAAAACCAGCATATATCATGAAAATCCCTTGTACTTTTTGCTACTTTGCTGTATGTCCAATAAAAAAAGAAGGCCAAGATACAGAGATGCAGTTATCCTGGCATGTTTGGCTTTATTCTGAGAAGAAAAAGCTCACAGGGTAGATGAGCCTGGACAGCGTTCAATGATAAAACAGTTCTCTTGCATCACAGGCCAAATCTGCTGAACTCAGGAAAACAAAACTTTGGCTTTCTTCTCATTCATCTTCAAGTGTTCATGTTTCTTTCATCTAGAGCAGATGAAAGCACTAGTCATTGTTATGTGGGCATCTGAATGTGCTGTCTTAGGCCTAAAGGGGTCAATGACTGAGATCACTGAACTCACCACATCCTAACACGTCAACTGTTTCAATCAGGAGTGAGAAAGAAAAAGACTGCAGAGTCACTGGTGGGATACAGATGCAAACATAATGAAACCATTAACTAAAGGTGAGGTGGAAATCAATGCAGTATACTGCAGTGATATTCCTTCACAACACCTAATCAATAAACTAATGACAATTATAATCATTATAATTTCAATATTATAGCAAATGCGTCGATATTTATAAAAAGAAGCCAATACCAGTACAGTTTATTCATAGAGAGCAGATATGTATTTCTCCTGATGACAGAAATGACCATAGCACATCTACAAAGATCTAAAGTACCCCATTTGCATTCAAAGTCTGCCTTTGTGCTTTTAAAGTGTATTGCTTCAAAGAGCTTTGTGAGAAACATGCAAATGCAATTTGTAATAAATGTGGTATTTAATGAAGTCAAATCTTTTTGTATATTTAATATAAAATGAATATGACATTAATCTAAACATAATATAATATAATCATGATTAATAGCATCCAAAATAAAAGTTTTTGTTTACATAATGTATATGTGTGTTGTGTATATTTATTATGTATATACAGTGCCATGAAAAGGTTTTTGCCCCCTTACTGTTTTTTTTTTTATTGTTTGCATATTTGTCACACTTAAAAGATTCAGATCATCAAACAAATGTAATATTAAACAAAGATAATGCAAGTAAATACAAAATGCAGTTTTTAAATGATGATGGGAAAAAAGCTGTCCAAACCTACCTGGCCCTACGTGAAAAAAATTATTTCCCCCTCCTGTTAAATCATGAAAGAACTGTGATTAACCACATTATTTTAGAAAGCAGAGTTAAATTTCACTAGCCTCACCCAGGCCTGATTACTGCCAGACCCATTGAATCAAGAAATCACTTAAAGGGGTCATATGATGCGATTTCAATTTTTCCTTTCTCTTTGGAGTGTTACAAGTTCTTGGTGCATAAAGAAGATCTCTAAAGTTGCAAAGACTAATGTCTCAAATTCAAAGAGATATTCTTTATAAAAGTTAAGAGTCAACCACTCCTACCTAGATGTGTGCAGTGCATTTTATGGAGTACGAGGACTGTTTCCTGTGAGAGCAGCCTACAATGCCGGTGTCTGTTTCTATAAAGTTGGGCAGTTCCAACTGTGCAAGGACAGTCGGGCGCTTCTGACTCACAGTACGTTGAGTAAGTACGTTTTCATATTTAAAGAATTTGCCACTGATGATTCCAATGCGATTTTTGAGCAGTGTAGAGTAGCGCTTGTTGTTTGTCATTTCTCTGATCACAAATGCAGACATGGTTTGACAGCACTAAATAACATAACATAACATAACATAACATAACATAACATAACATAACATAACATAACATAACATAACATAACATAACATAACATAACATAACATAACATAACATAACAAATATTGTGATAATAAACTGCAACATGTCACAAACATTAATAAAAAATAATACCAATATCTATTATAATAGTGAAAGTATCATGATGAAACTGCATTTTGGGAGTCCTAGCAAATCCCACTCCTAATCTTTATGCATGCACATATAATAAACACAGCGAGCTGTGCAGTATGTAGGTTATTGCAGGCTCTCTGCACCACTCTCTGCATTACAAATGCAATGCAAGGCTGTACACAGAGCACACTACTTTAACTAACCAGGAACATGTTGAAAGATATACATATATATATATATATATATATACATATATACATATATATATATATATATATATATATATATAATATATATATATATATATATATATATATATATATATATATATATACACACTGTATATATAAGAGAGAGCAAGAAAGAGAAGAGAACTACAAGTTCACAGAACGACAAAAACGAATCCATGAGCAAAATCTAAGTCAAATTCAGCGGCAGTCTACGTTCTCTCTCCCTCTACCTCTCTCTCACTCTTTTCATGCACTTGGGATACATGGGCGTTTTAATTGATGGAACATTACCAGGGCTTGCGCTTTGATCTCGGGCTGTGGAGAGAAAGGGGTTGCATGTGGTTCATGGTGGTCTCCCATCATTCCTTTGGATGATCACAGACTGCTCTCCATCGGTTTCCTCCCTGGGACCACATCAGCTGTTTTCCTACAGCCAGCTGATGACTTTATTAGGCTCAGACAATCGCTCGCAAATACCCTGGTGCGCTGCTTCACGAAGACACACAAAAACGTACGGCTACACACAAAGCCCAAATGTACTGTTATCAATGGGTGAAGAAAGGAAATGCTTCATGGACCATGGGATTGTAAAAGTGCACACTTGTTGCCCTTATTTTTAAAAATGTTCTTTTTTTTTCATCCTTCAATGGTTTTGTCAATCCCACAGTGCAGGCAAATATTTCTCAGCCGCTAGTTTTGAAAGCTCAATAATGTGCTTGTGGAGGATGAGACATTTCATGTTACACTGAATTCAGGGCTCTGTTTTTCTGTGGGTCGGCTGCAGAAGTCAATCAGGCATCGATTTTTGCAGTGTATAGCTTTATTGTCAAAGGAATAATTGATGAATTTTTTATCTGATGAGTCAGGTACAATGGACGCTCACAGCCGTGCTGAGCCGAATCCTAATATCACACTTCCAATCCTTCAGGGTTACTTTTTCTTTTCAGCTTTATCATAATCTGTTTGTTTTAGCACCTGCTGTAAAAGAATCCCAGAATCCCATATATACACATACGCACACGCTAAAGATTACAAAGCAAACACGCTCAGACAAACCGCCTGTGCCTCTCGTTTGCCAAATGAAGATGTTAAGTGAGTATGCGCATGCGTTGTGTTCTGCAACACTTTCCAGCCCAAACAAAAGCCACTGTACCAATGTGTAGAGCCCTCGTCTTTAATTCCCTGGATCAAAATGTTAATTAAATCTTAAGGATGGGGTTTAAGAGATTCAGAGACAAGTGAAAAAAATATGATACATGAAAGCATGAGAATGCATGTTTAGATAGATAGTAAGAAAAGAGAGTGGAATTGTATTAGAGTATATACAAGTGGTTAATGCACTGTGTGAACAGTAACTGCATGATAAATGGCACCAACTGTTGTCAGATGTCGAGGGACATTCATTAATTCATTCTCCCAATAAATAAATGACAACACTTTAGTATAGGGACCAATTCTCACTATTAACTAGTTGCTTATTAGCATGCTTATTATTATTAACATACTGGCTGCTTATTAGCACTTATAAAGCACATATTCTGCATGACCATATTCTACATCCCTAATCCTACCCAATACCTAAACTTAACAACTACCTTACTAACTAATAATATGCAACAAATTAGGAGTTTACGGAAGCAAAAGACATAGTTAATAGTTTGCTAATAGTGAGAATTGGACTTTAAAATAAAGTTTGACCAAATAAATACATCAAAACACAATGTGCATACTTTTTTATATATAAAGCCAAATAGATAACATATATAATACAAAAAATAATATGAATGTATAAATACACACACACATAGAAATGACATTACTTGAATTGAGTGTTATAAAAATATAGGAGACTCAAGACTATAGGAATTGTATGTATACTGAATGGAAATGCAATCAGATTAAAAATGACTGGGCACGTCAATGTTAATTCACTATCAACTGTGGCCTTTTCTTTCTTGTGACATATTCAATAAAACAAGCGGGCTATGACAGTCCAGCTTCAGGCTCTGGTGTGGGACTGCAATAAGTTAACTTGAGTAAACAAATTCCTTGATTCCTCTCAGTCATACTCTTGCCATTTTCAGTTTGGCTAAAACAACAAAACCAGCTGTGGCTGCATGGCTGGTAGAAAAAACTCTCGGAGGAGTTAAAAAAAAAGAGAGAGAGAAATACATAGGCTTGCACATTGAATTCAGGCTAGTTTTCCAAGCTCCTGTCAGATGGGCTTCCAGCAAACCGCAATAACACAGCTTAGAAAAACTCAACACAATTTCGTGCTGTGAGAGGTTTTCCAATTGACTGTGGGGCCACCTGGACTGTGCGAATACACTTATTTGACAAGACACAAAAATACAGAGACAAAGAAAGGGAATGTTGTAATGAATTTGAGAGTGCCGCAGAGTAAGGGGGAAAAGGGAACGCGAGCAGCAATAGAACGGTAGCTAAAACAAACACAGCGTGATGGCAGGCAGGAAGCCGAGGACTAGCAGAGATTGGCCCGCTTGTCAGTACAGTAGAGAAAATCGACAGAACACACTGAAGGAATTGCACTAAGGGAGGCACTGGAGAGCGAGCCCCACATCTCTCTATGTCAGGTTATCCCAGGGATCTCCTACATTGATGGACACCAAATGCCTTTAGCAGAGACAGCCTCAGTGAGCCCCCCTACTGTTCTTGAAGGAACTTTGTGACTGATAGGCAGACCAGGGCGCCCATATCTGCAAGTGTCAAAAGTGAGGGCTAGTAAGGAAACAGAAGAAGCCGGATGATCAAGTCTGAGAAGACCTGATGGAAGGTGCCATGCACTCTTAATGGCCAGAAGGTGTCAAGTTTTGCTGTCGAACTGAAGACCCCAGCGAGTGGGATGGTTGCCAAAACGAGAGGCTGATTACCAGCAGGTCAAAAACTTGAGTGAATTGTGGCAGAGGAACGAAAAAAGTTACCACAAAGTTCTGGCTTAAAATAACAGAACGCTGACTTTAATTGTTTGACGAGAACTGCAAACATTTTCAATGGGATACCAATCGTAGCATAGCAAGTTTCTTGAAGTGAGAAAAAAGGAAAGAGATAGTTACTGTCGTTTACAGAATATCACATTCCTGCCGTGCCATCCCAAGGGGAGTAACTTTGGAAAAGGGCTGAAGTTAATCATCTCCCAACAACAAAATACTATCACCCCCATAACATCACCCCCCCTTCTACTACCACCACCACACCATCTCCACACTAATCAATACATACCTTGAAGCACACAAGCGCTCACACAAACACACCCTTCTCTAGAACATCTAGCTTGCCCTTCACAACCAACTCTAATTTCCTCAGCTCCAAATGTACCATCCCCATGCCTTTAAGGTAAACGACTCTCCCAATTAAAGCTGGTTAATGTAAGTGCCCATCATGCCACTGGCTGCAATGGCAGACTTCATTTGTGAAATCCAGGATTTTTTTAACCTTAAGCCTGGAGCAATGGGCAGCCAAATGGAACAGCACTTACCCCCCCAACCCCTGACAAATGATTGCACCCATGCACCTGTTTAAAAAGGAGGAGGAAAAGACTAGCAATAGAAGCAACAGGATTAATTGATGACAATCATAAGTCTAACACATTTGACATAAAATGAGAGTATTTGTAATTCAAGTATGTGACTCCAAGGACCCTGACACAAGCAGTCAGGCACAACGACTCCACAAGCCTTGAAACACTTTCTTTTTCTCATTCTCTTGTCTTTCTGAAAAGAACAGAAGACATGACTTTGAGATCAACAGCACAGTAGGACTGCACTAACATCTTCCGGCATTTTCTCTGTCACAAAGTACCCCTTAAATGGGAAGCTTCCATGAAAATACGGAGAGTTTGAGAGTTGAGTTGTGCACCATTCAAAGTTAAAAACAGGAATGCCTTTGAAATTACAATAAATTTTCTGAATTTAAAACAGTAAGATCTAGAATTAAAATTTGAACTAGGATGGAAGGAAGCAAAATTCATATATTGAAGGTTTGTGAAGACAATTCAACTTTTTTTTTTAAAGGGCATTCCAGACAGACTTATGGACCAAGGCAGAAGAACACTTATGTCATGAAAATTCTTTGAATTTCAGTTCAGTAATTTTTCAGTTATTTGTCATTCTAAATACAAATTCCAGTTCAACATGCTGTGAAATGTGGCCAATTCAAATTAACAGCAGGCAAATTCTTAAATTCGTAATCTAATGGCCCCTCAAAACATGTTTAAGGGGAGGGAAAAATGTTTTGGATAGCTGGGAATATTTATCACACAAAACATAACTGAATAATGCATTGGAGCTCATTTCATTCAAAGAAAAGTTTGTGCTATGACTAAAATGATGTTCAAATTTCAAATAATTATTTAAAGTGAAGAGGCATTTCAATTAAAAACCATCTGTTATAAGAGCTGGTAAAGTACAAGATCAGAGAGCAAATTCCTGGGAGAGAAAAGAGGATATAAAGAAAAAAAAAAAAACATCATCCAACAAGTGAAGGTGATAAAGTAGAATTCTATTCCAAAACGTAATAGACAGTGCTGGAGCATGACCCAGAAAGCCATTTCACACACATCGAGTGCTGAAGTCACATGGTCTCAATCATTTTCCGCAGTGAATAAAGTGCTGCGCTATGTAAATCTTTCAGCCTATGCAGCCAGAAACTAATTAAGCCATTTGAAATAACATTGCAGGTATGTGTGTGCAATCTAGCCTAGCACTACTGATGAGCTCCTCTAGGCCTGAGGCCAACTTAAAAAAATGTAAAAGAAAAGAAGCTGCCAAACTCTAGCTAAAAACAGAAGCCTAAAGAGACATGGTAACCTTCTTCAACAACAACGAAATCTTATGCATTCCCTCTGAACACAAGATAAGAGATAAAGGAGTGTGTATTAGAGGAAAATGATGGTGCAGCTGGATGAAGGTTTACAAACTACAGTGGAAAACAAGTTGCCCATTACAGCCAAAACCAAGAAGCATAAAAGCTTCATAAAAGATAGACAGACAAATCTTAAAGAAAACACACCAAAGCTCAGGGCGTTTCTTTTGATTATATGGGGGATGAATGCATGTTTCAATGTTTAGGAAGAACGGTGCTTATTTTCCCATCTTCCAGAACCACAAAGCCATGCAGAGCAGCACTGCAGGGGCTTCATACCGCTTGCCGCTACCTTGGGAATTACAATGAACTATTTGCAGTCGAGGGTTGAAGAGCAAAGAGCCATCTTTCCCTGGCCCTGTTGTGTCTTCAGCGCAGAGGAGCCTTGCTTGCCGATTGTTTTTGTGTTCATACACAATTGTTCCCACGGTAGCCTCTAGCTACGTTACTGCACTGCAGAAAAGACTGATATTGTGGTAACCCAAAGGTGTCCACAAATGGATGCTTGGAAATCAATCTGGCGAGAGTCATGACCACTAGCAGAATAACAAGAAGAAAATAGGCGCAAGCTGAGGGCAAGGTAAAAGCTGGTTGACAGAATTAAACAAGCCCATGGGAATCTGTAAGTGGACTTCAGATTTTATCCAAGCAATCTGGGTTTGACCTCACAGTCTTTCACAAGAGCACATCTCAGGAACACAAAATAACGTGATACAAAATCCATCCCCTCTGCATCAGTGTCCCGATCCATCCAGGACACTTCATTTTGTGACAATGACAACTGACAACAGTAATGTACATTATCTATTACATAAAACATGAAACAGTCATGCTAACTCAATAGACTCTGATATCTGAAGTAAGCCTTCCAACCCTAAAAGATTAAGACAGTGCCCACAGTCCACCACGTTCCTGCATGTCCCGGAAGTGGGTCAGCCTCGGAGACTCAAAAAAATGCACTGCTCCCCTTTCTGTTTGAGATGACTGAGGCTCTGGCACCGTTGCACTAACAGGAGGAGGTTGAGGGCTTGACTGAGAGCGATTGGACCTTTCTAGGTCAGATCCCGTGACATTGCTCAGCTGGCAAAAAACAGAAAAGAGGATAAATAAACCAGTGGTGCCAGGGGAATGGAGCTACCTGCGGCACACTGCCTCTTCATGACACCATGGGGCACCGTACCTCAGCATCTGAAATTATAGTTGAGCTCTGATTTTTATTTGTGTTCTGTTCATTTTTTTAATTCTCTCATTTTTTGCATTCTCTTTCCTGTAGAGGGAGATCAGCCTGTGGACTTCAAAGAGCAAGATGTGCCAGCACAGAGCATGGAAGCGGGGGAAAAGAGAGAAAGACAGAGAGAGAAAGAGAGGCAGGGAAAAAGAGTGAAAGAGGTTGGAACTGGGTCACAGGCACTGCAGTTGACTCATATTGGCCAGACTATGAGAGAGATCTTTCTCTAGTTCTATCTCACTAAAACTAAGTAGATGGCATGGAAACATGGGCGGCGACTTCTAGCCTAGTGCATCGAGGTACATCAATCTGTAAGTAAGCTTAACTGTAACAACCAAGCAAGTAAATTTGCTGTTGGGAAACATACATGGCCTGGCACCATGGACCTCTTACTTTCAGCAGTAGCCAGCTGTTTTAACTCAGTCCACAGACTGTAAGGATAACAAACCTTTGCTCATAAAAGGATACAATGTGGATAATGAAAGTGGAGGGCATGATGCAAATGGTGATCCACCAAGCCACTTTGGCCCACTTCAGAAAAGCAGTTCACACAAGTTTAGAGATTACATTGGATGCATAACCTTCCCAAATGCATTTTGGGGTCTTATCCTTCCATGTTTACACAGAGCAAAGCAAGCTGTGTGGCTAAATACAGCATGAAAAAGCTGAATAAAAATGTAAGATACTATGTCTAGTGAGATGAGGGCAGTTGTAATTCATTGTACTGAGAAGTGTTGCAAAGTCTTGTGAGAAAACCGCAAGGTCATACACAGGATCAGTAAACAAAATCACTTAAAAGGCAATGTAAATTCATGCAATACGGGAAAAAAAGAAAACAAAAATAAGGGTTGGGGCATAGAAAACCATCCTCTTGACCCTGGAAGCCAGTGAAGTTGAAAAAACAAACCCAAAACAGCCCCAAATGAACAAAACGGAATTTGGGCTCCAATGGTATGAAGGGAGAGCAAGGTCAGCGATCAGAAAAAGCCGGAGGGGCAATTTGTCTGTACACGTTGTAGAACATGACTTTCTGACTACTCAGCTTCACTGTAAACACAAGTCGGTTAAAAGGGAGACTGGACGAGGGGTTTCAAACTTGAATAACTGCCAGCGAAGGACAAACAAAGTGCAGGATCACTTCTCTGGCCCTCCATGCGCACAGGAGGCTTACAGGGACACTGAATGTTTATCAGACTTGTAAGTTATCACCAGTTCTGTGCTGGAGCAGCTCAATAACATCAAAAGCAAGGCCATAGACACTATCACGGCCACTCGTCCTCCACTACAATGACCCTCGATAAAGAGGCATAGTCGGCGCTGGTCCTCTCAGCCCCCTGCCACCCAACACAACACAAGCACACACACACAGACACGCAGCTACACACATGCATACTGATAACAGACTCCAGTCTTGGTGGCATAGGGGGGTTGGAAGTTACATCTCTCCTTCTTCCTGTGCTTTTGAGAGAGACAGGGTTGTTGCACTTCAAGGACCAGCGGTGCAGCTTTCCCGCGACAGCAAAACAGTGCGATAGCATCTTCTCAGACTCAGGAAGCTCTTCTCCCCTTCACTGGCTCAGCTGATGACATGCCTGTGTTGATTTCCAAATGTGGGATTGAGGGGTTGCCGTTCCGGTGACTGACTACCTCGGGAGGAAGAGGGTGACAGCACATGACAGCGTACGGTGCGACTCATAACCAAAAAACTTGACATAAGCGCAAACAAGTCAGCAGAGCTCACCAGAGTCCTGAGAGGGATAAGGGATACACTGTCAGCATATGCATGGGTAATGACACATAGCACTATGATGATGACATGGACGACTACAGACTCTGGTGCTGTTGTCAGGTTTAAATAACAGTGGAGGATAAGATAGAGCTACGTGAGCTTATAGGAAACACAGGGTATGTCAACACAAAGAAAAGAATGATGACATGTTTATGTGCACGTTGTGCGTCCCTACACAAAGCAGACCTGATGACCCAGGGGTGGCACCAGATGAGACAAAAGAGACATGAGCTGAGCAATAGAAAACATCAGTGTTTCCCATTAGAGACTCTGCCCTACTTAAAGGGAGAGTTCACCCAAAAATGATGGCAATTCTGTCATCATATCCACCTTATTTTGCAACACAGAAGTAAAAAAATTATTTGTGTTACAAACCAGTGTTTATGATTAGAACGATACATTAAACTCATACGATAGCAAAGACTAGTTAGCAAGAAAAAGTGTTTTTTTTTTTACATGTAAAAACAACTACAAGTGAATGACAAGCCTTGCACATTCAACACAAATGGCTAAACATAATCTTATATTAAAAATAAAGTGCATATTAACTCTCATGTCCTTCCTAACATGTATGAAATTTTTCAAAATACTGATTTTGTGTTTCACAACAAAAAAGTCATACGTACATATCTGAATCTTAAGCCCTATTAGAATGGGAACAGCTTTTTTTTTAATCCCATCCGAATCTGCCAAGGCAGAGTTTTTCTCACACAACCTCTGTAATAATTCCAGAGAAAATTGCCTACTGTTTTTCGGCAAACTCAGTGATCCTCTGAGAAATCTAATCCCGCGCGAATGTCTGTGATTGTGACCATATTTTTTTTTCACACCGTGTTTCCTTGTGTGTTTTGGCCAACATGAACTACCACAGACGTTCTAACTAGTGCGCGCATTTTGCGTGCCATTCATTTTGGATGTAGTTAAGTTTATTAATTATAATTATATTAATAAAATTTTTGTTTATACACTTTTTTTATTAGGTCAACTGTCTGTGCAAGAACAAACAATGCCACTCACTCTCTCTACATTTATTTTAGAACCTACAAAATAGTTAGTTTATCATTGTCAAACAACGGACAACATGCACACTAATAATCACATATATAAAAGCACAGCCCCCAAAATAGGCTACAGCTCTCTAAATATAGCAACTAACATTTCAAACATTTTCAGACATATCTCATAACTTCTCCAGAATACACCTTTGCAAACTTCTCACCAACTCTTTGCCAGTCACACATAAAAACACTCCCACGACCACCATCACCACTAACTCCTGTTCATACACACACAAACTTTTGAGCAAACACTCATAAGCTCTCTCCCTCTCTCTCTCTCACACACACACACACACACACACACACACACACACACACACACACACACATAAACAGGCGAAGGGGGAGCTTGAGGCACCTGGCAGTGGGAGGTGATTGAAAAGGCACTAGAAAGGTGTCAGTGCATCACTATAATTAGCCCTGTTGATCCTGCAGAAATCCAGGCCCATGGTGCTGTTGCTGACACACACACACACACACACACACACACACACACACACACACACATTCCCTCAGCGGAGTGAGAACTTTTGTGTGTGTGTGTGTGTGTGTGTGTGTGTGTACAGTTGACAGGAGGTGGCTTGGGCCTCGTACTGGTGGAAATGTGTCTATGCAGACACACAGACACAGACACACACACACACACACACTTGAACGGAGCACTTATACTCCCCTGGGGGTCCGCTTATCAGCCGCAGTCTCTTAACGGTATGTGCACTGACACTTGGCGTCATGTTAGTCTAAATCTAGTTCTTGAGCTATACTGCAAAGGAAAAGATGCCTCTCAAAGAGAATTTTTCAATTAAAAATTTTTTACTACTGTGAAATTTATTGTGCGTGTTTAGGTGTTGGGTGAGGTTGTATTACGTGTACTAGTTTTTTTTTTTCTATTAGGGATATTCAAAAGCTACATATTTTTAAAACTGAGAAGTCAATGAACAGTCTTCACTGTTTAATTATATCCTGGTTTAAGTTTGTCCACAAAAAAAAAAAAAAAAAAAAAAAATGCAATATATGGATACTAAGGAACATCACTTAAGTTAGGTAAATAACAGATAGGTTATGTAATGAGCCTAAATAGCCTAAATAACTGGAACCCCGTTTTGCACAAAACTGTCAAATAAAATAAAAAAATAATAAAATTAAAGAAAAGAAAAGAAAAGAAAAGAAAAGAAAAGAAAAGAAAAGAAAAGAAAAGAAAAGAAAAGAAATGTTTAGAGCACAGAGTTTTGATGTGTCAGATCACTTGTTTCCAATGTAGACATGGTGTACCAGTTTCTGTTATACTATTAGCATACTCAAAATTAATCTCCTTTAAACCACTTAAGCTTAAAATATAAGAGTATAAAAATAAAAATATAGACAAACTGACCTTACTTATCACTGAAATAGTTAAATGTTGAACATGAGCATTACTTTTTTACATCCATTACATAAATTAGGGAGTTTTCTAGCTTTACTGGGTGTAAGTTCAAGGTTTCTACTATTATCCTAATTGAGATCCTAATTTTTGTAGCAAATAAATTACTACTTTGATTACAAAACTCGGAAATCTAATATATATTTAAGGAACTATCCTCTTAAGTTTCAATGAATTTAGCTATATTTTGTTAATAGATGGTATGGTATGAAGCTGACTTCATTTACAAAAAAAAAAGTAGAAAAAGCAGATTAACTATTTTAAATTTCGAGTAATTTGTAGTATGGAAAGGTACAGTTTCAAAGTAGCATCCACAAAACACAAAAGCTAAATAAATACCCACATAAACATCCTTAAAAGCTTTAATTTATGGATTAAATGTGAGAAATAGAGTGGCCATCAATTCACAAGTACTTCCTGCCCATCCAAAATTCACCAATGACCTTATGTTGGCATGAGAGTAAAGAAAAAGTACGAGCAGCTGCTTGAGAAGTGGCACATTGAGACCAGCCATGTGTCTGTCCACAGTAATCTCAACTCTTTCACCCTGGGGAGTGCCAGGAACACACTGCTAAGAGATCCGTCCACAAGTGCCAGTGACTGTCATGTGAACGTGAGTCGCCCTGTTCAAGTGGGACTACCCAAGTCAGATTTCCAATCCTGAGACCTCAAAGCTCTGGGACTCCTCCAAAAGTCAATTAGACACTTTGAGTCAGGTTTAATATCTTTTTTTTTTTTTTTTTTTTTTGACTGTCCATAGCCAGGCAAGAAAGGCCTTAAAATTTACAGACACGTCCACCAAGGGACTGATCCTGGCAATGACAGAGTTTGGCTTCTTTATGCTTTATGAGAGGTTGTCAGTGACTCTCAAGGACACTTGGAATGTGTGTGTGCGTGTGTGTCTCGGAGGGGAAGCAGGTACGCCTGTCGGAGCGTCTGGCTGCTCCCGGTGCACAGGGGCTTGGTGACATCGCCCGAATGCTGATGTCTCCCCCACGCTTTCACCCGGCGACGCCATGGCTCCCACTCTGACTTTCAGCCAAGAGAGCGAGTGACAGGTCTGCACACACACACACAGATTTGTTTCAGAAGCTTGTTTTTTCCCCAGGTCTCAGGAGCCCATTCACAGGTGGTTGTAATAGAGCTGAATATTTCCTGACAAAAGCCTCTCTTTCTCTGGGCGTCTGTCTGACAGGTGTGTGTTAGCAGAAAAGGAGGTCAGTGGTGCAGCCACTAATTTAACCTTTGGATGTATAATTCTCACACTACTTAGCCCCTTTTGATAAAGACAGATATAGACAAACAAAAGACAAGATAAATACAATTTTGAAGATGATTTTCACCAGGTACAGCTTAATATGCTTATTTATTTAATTATAAGCCATATATATGTTGACATTGCTTTGTTTATTTGAGTCTAAGCAGCCCGGCGCAGCAACACTGATTGTAAGAGCAACCTAAAATGATTTAATTTTCTCCCGGATCTACTAATACAAAAACCATACAACTACTTTCAACCTCTTCCAAAATGATTATATTTGCATTTCTAAATTCAAATTAAATGTGATTTTTTTGTGGTTGGGGTCAAAGCTGAAGACTGGACTAATGGCTGCTGAAATGTTAGTGTCACATGATCCTTCTGAAATCATTCTAATTTTGATTTAGTACTATCCATGTGGAAAACAGTTGTGCTGCTTAATATTTTTGTGGAAATTGGTAAGTATGGAAAAATTTAATAACATTGTAAATGTCAGTCACACTTTATTTTCAGGACCAATTCTCACTATTAACAAACCATTAACTTTTGACTCAATAGACTCCTAATTTGCTACTTATTAATAGTTATTAAGCTATTTGTTAAGTTTAGGTATTGTGTAGGATTAGGGATGCAGAAAATGTGCTTTATAAGTACTAATAAGCAGCCAGTATGTTAATAACATGCATGATAGTAAGCAACTAATTATTAGTGAGAATTGGTCCCTATACTGAAGTGCCATACTTTTGAGGAATTTAATGCATCCTTGCTGAATACAAGTATTAATATCTTTACATACATACATAAATGATAAAAACAACAAATAAATGAATGAATACATACCCAGACTTTTTCACGGAAAACATGCAGCATTATATTCATATTTCAGTATTTGATTTTATCATACTTACTATTTACCAACATATGCTTCTTGTTGCCTGGATTGCTTGTATTTACAGTAGTTTTTGTTAAGATGAAGAAAACGGCTTAACTGATGAAAAACTTCATTTGTTGAGATTTTTTTCCCTCAAAACGGAAAACTGGGTCTCACTTTATATTAAATGGCCTTAACTGTACTTTGATGTACTTACATCAAATAAATAAGTACAATTTAGTTATTATGTTCATATTGCATTGCATAAATATGGGTTTACTTTCTAAAAGCAGCTAAATCTGTTGGATATTTCTCTTCATTTTCCCCAGAGAAAGAAATGGTTAACTATGATAACCAGAATTTATTTTCACCCATACTAAACCTCACCATCAGTATATGATGTGTGGCCGATTGTTTCTACAATTGTCATTAAAATGAGATAGAATAAGTATTTTTTAACAAAACAAATGAAAATTTACTGTTAATCATATCTATAGCTGTGATAAACAAAATCTTTATTTTATATCTCTATGCTGAAAGACTTCACATCATTCATACTGCACATTCAAACAATTCAGATGCTAAAATGCAGATATCTTCTGAACCAGTCAGTCTTCTAAGTGCTGTGTTCATAAAGGAGTGGCGGCTATTCAAAACATTTGGAACGGGGCCATGCGGTCCATCTTCATTATCATGCACTTGCCTTATGGAAGTGAAGGTCTCTGGACATCTGAATGTTAGCCAAAGGTCCTTGAGAACAGCCATCCCTCTCCCATATTTATTATCATTTTCCAGTAATGTGGGGTAAAAAAAACAAAACCAAAAAAAAAAAAAAAAAAACACATACATTCATTTGTTCTTCTCTTTCGTTGAACCACAGAATATGGCCAAGACCCAGTTAACCCCTATTTGCGCCAACGGTTCCTCCCCATCGATCAAACTCTTGCAAAATGGTCCAATTTGCCCGGAGAGTAACTCTGGCATGTTTCTTTTTCTTTTTCGCAGCTAGGCTGAACTTTGACCTCCTAAGCAGTCCTCCATGGATATCTGTATGGCTTCATTTTGGTTTCCCCCATAAACTCAATTTCCTGTGAAAACTTTGGCGAGTCTGTTACCTTGACCTCGACAAAGCACAGCGGAGAGGACGGCATGAAAAATTTTACAGAACCAGGACAACAGAAGAGCCCTTAAGACTGCCAAGAACACAATGAGAAATTCAAATCAATACGTGCGTATGGGCAGCTTTCATTCGGGGTCGGATTTCTGCTCGAGTACGTTGTTAAAGATTGATATACAGAACAATAAAAAGGACTCTATTAATAGTACTGGGTAATATTTTATACCACTCTCTTTCTCTCTTCCCTTCTGTCACACTCACACAAACACTTCATTCAGCCTCAGAGAGCCATCCCAGGGAGAGAATGAGCGAAGACCTACCTCATACACTGCCACAGGCACTGTATGAGAGAATCTAAACAAGGCCATCCCATTGGGACACTCACACACTGCCCGCAGCGCAGAACGACCTACACACACCTCGCCGCCTGCTTCTGCCATCATATCATTCTGCAGCAGAATCCAATTATCAACACTCTGTTAATGAGTGAATGATCTCCTATAATGATTCATAATGGTTTTCTTGCTTTGGTCCATTAAAGGTTTTTTCTCTCTTACAAAAATAAAATACTGTAGCGGTACTGTGGTATCATATAGTATTACTATGGTACTGTGGTCAATGACTTGAATGAAACCTCTTCCAAAATGCTTATAGTTTTCATTTTTGAATTAAAATTCAATTTGATATTTTTTGTGGTACATATAACAATATCACTGTGATGACAGCCTTACATTACAACAAAGAAAAAGAACATTAAATACATGTTTGTAAGTAGTTAGGCACCATTTTTCTACTATTATTTCTTGGAAAAATACATATTTTAAACAAAATTTCCTCACTGCTTATCAATATTTGAAGGGGGAAAAAAAAGTCCTACAAAAATCCATGCTGTGCAACCAACATGCAGCAAGAAAAACTGAAACAGGAAATATCACAGAGGACCCCTGAAGAAAAAACTTTTGAAAAATGTAATAAAACAAAAAAGTGTTTATTAATACAAATTTAATGAAATGGTGGTAAGACTCGACAAAAACATATAGGTATAAAACATACTCATTTAATAATCATTCATTACTACTGCATATATTTTATTAATATATCTTAAATATAAATATAATTACTACATATATAAATATTACTTTATATATTATTTAAATTAAATGCTATTTTATATTATTATATTTTTTAATATATATATATATAAATAAAAAAACATGCTCTATCACTGTTCCATGTCCAAAATGTAAAAAATACCAGTAATAGCACTTTATTAGTACACCATCCCCGTTCTATGGCATCATTCCACCCGAAGTGATGGCCCATAAGTGATGTGATCAGCTTGGTCTAGACGGCATCAGAACAGTCTCTGGTGGGATACGATGAGCGAGTGACATTTGAATATGTTTATGCATGTGTATATAATGAAAAACATTTGCTCTTAGGTAAGAAGTGTCTGTGTGAAAATAAGATGACAACAGAGCTATATGGATGAGCATCTGATACCTATTCTGACTGTCAGATGAAGCTACGGAGGTGGGGCGAGTCAGAAAAAATTAGGCGGCAATCAATAAACGCTGAAGGCGCTCTCAATGCTCACGTCTGCAAAGAGAAACGCTAACTCATAAACCCAGCCTCGTCTGCAACACACCTCACCATCAAGACAATTAAATGCCAAATAAATCTTTTAACATCTAACGACATGGTAAATCGCTCATCGGAGAGCGAGAGAGCAGTGGAAACCGTAAAATGGGAAGCAGAAGAAACTACAGCCAGTTCGCTGATGAGACTCCACACGGGTAAGACTGGGGAATAGGGCCACAAAAATAATGTTTTCTTCTCTTTCTGATCAATTTTTAATTTAGCCCGGCTTGCCTGCACTCTTCCCAGGCCGGGGTGTGGTAATTATTGCATTTTATTGACAGCGGTGATTCCCGCAGGGGGCTATTTAAAAGAGTTTTAACCCCAGAGCAAGTCGCTCCCTCACATGGCCCTTTGAAGGTGTCAAGTTCATTGATTTTAACTGCAGGAAATGCTCTACCTTCCAGCAAGATGGAGAATGCGTTACCCCCGTGCTGGGCCACAGTTACCCCCAGTATCCCGATGCACGCCTCTATATCTAGTTAACGTCATTGAGGGGCACCAGTTTCCCCCCGTATACAGGAAGCGTAACATCTCTGATGCTAAAGGGTAGCCCTTAGCGAGCGAGCTATGGATCGACTGATAATCATAAATGCAGAAGAGAAAAAAAAACAGGTCTCCAGTCAGTAAAGAGAGAAGGGAAAAAAGGAAGCAGGAAACTTAAGGGATTTCAGGCAGAGAGGACAGCGATGGCATACAGTATCACACCGCATCTGCAAATGACAGAGGGAGAGATAGTGAGCCGATTTTGAAAAAGACATCAATCTGGTGAAAAAAAAAGCAACATGACAGAAATTAAACAAGATTCCTGTGTTTGAGTTTGCCCGCTTCCCGGCCCCCTTTCAGCCTCCCATTGAAATTCTGGGCAGATACAAACCCCTAGGCTTTTGACACACTTTTGAAAACACCACACCCCCTCTTTCTTTCTAGCAAGTCTCCAGAGTCGCTTCTAACTGACTAACAAGAACAGGGAGGGGGGGATGGGGGGATACGGATCTTATTTTTTATTAAAGACTTTATTCTTAATGAAATGCAGTTGCCCTTTTTTATTCCTTTTTCTGACGTTTTCTTTTTTTAAGCTGGCAACCGACTGTCAGCAGCAAGAGGAGGTTTGGGATATGAGTGTGTGTGTGAGAGAGAGAAAGCTATATGGGGGTCGATGTGGGTCAGGGAGGAAGGGGGTAGAGTTTACTGAGGGGGTGCGGGTCAAAGCAACAGCAAAAACAAACATGCAGGCCAGAGACTGGAGCAGAGAAAACACGCATAGGGAAAGAACAGGACAAAGAAAGATAGATTGGAAAATAATAAAATTGTGACAAGAGGATGAAAGATATTATTTGGGATAGCATACTACTCGTGCTACTTTTATGCAGTATGCATACCATACAAATGCAAATCCACCAATTTGAATCTGTTAATACGTGTCTGGAAGTTTGGGGTCAGTAACAAAGTAATACTTTTATTCAGCAAGGATGTACTGAATTGGTTAAAAGTGGCAGTAAAGACATTTACTGTAATGTTACAAAAGATTTCTATTCCAAATCAATTCTGGTATTTTGAACTGATTTTCACAAAAGATATTAAGCGGCACAACTGTTTTCAACATTGTTTTCAAAAGCAACAAATGCAAGCAAGAAAGAAAGAAAGCAAGAAAGAAAGAAAGAAAAGAGCTTTGCCACCACAGAAATAACTCAAATATATATGTAGAAAACACTTATTTTAAATTATAACAATATTTTGCAATATTGCTGTTTTTACTGCATTTTTGATCATCGAATGCAGGATTGGTGAGCATAATAGACATAATAGGCTTTCAAAAACATAAAAAAAACTTTTGAATGGTACTGTATGTTGGTGGATATGTTTGATCATATAGGCACATAGATAAGTTCATTCATGTAATACAATAATTTTTGATGTAAATCTACATTTCAAATGATAATTTATTCACTTATGTACCAAGTAGCTTAGTAAAAACCAAAAAGGATAGATACAGTGAGATGGACATTATTGCAAAATAAACCCAGACAAGGGGGGTTGGACATTATTAACACAAAGTATAAATATCGCGCATTGTTTTACATAGAATAAGAATAAGAATAAGAATAAGAATAAGAATAAGAATAAGAATAAAGGTTTATAGTAATATAGTTCAACAAAGTATGCAGTACACAAGCATTCTTTCATCCGGTAGTCAGAAAAAGAGAAGGGATAGGAAAAAAAAAAATCTGCAACTGTATATTACAGATAAGTAAAATAAGATTGGATGGGATAACAGGGATGAGGAAAACTGAATAAAGTAGGGAACGAGTGAGTGAACCTGCGAGGGAGGAAGGGAGGGAGGGAGAGGTGCTGGAAGAGTTGCAGTATATTTATTGCCTCTGTCAAGAGCTCGTTTTCACTCATGCTTCCTGAGAGCCACTAGAGGGAAAAAGATCTCAAGCTTCCTGCATCAGAGAGACAGAGAGAAAAATCCTCTCACCTTTCCAGTCACGTCCTCACATTAGCCTCGGCTACATTTTGGCTGGGTCAATGTCAGAGTAACTGCAGGCTTAAACAAGATGCTCTGAGTGAGCAATCAATCCGGCTCTGTCAGAGAGAGCACGACCGAGACGAGACGAGAGCAGAGGGGGGTGCTCATATGAGGTTAAATCAGCCATTTGAAACTATTGCAGCAAACAATACATTCATACACACCAGGCACGTGTCTCCGTCCTTGTATAAACACCGAGCTAGTTTAGGCCAGTGGTCTAAACTGGTCTTGTAAACCTGTCAGGACAGACCCGTGATCAGTTTTAGGGGTCACAGATCACCCACAACTCTGGTTTACAGTACTCGAATTCTGACCCTGCAATACTAGTGAAGTCAAAATCCCACAGCCTTCAGTTCTCCAGCTTTTTCTTGCTCTCTCCTGCTTCTGACAGGTCACAAGGTAATGATTCTGCTACCATGATGCAACAGGCAGAGCTGTCGGCTGCCAGGAGTTAAACTCATGAAGGAATAAGCTGTCATTAAGCAAGCTTGCTTTTTTTCTCAAACACACACACACACAAGTTCATACGCATTCACTCTCTCGGCAACCCAGCTGTCAGACTCCGGCCCTGTTTCCCAGCGCTGCCACGGCGGCCTTCTGTGGACGCCCATAGTCTGTCACACGCTTGCCGCTGTGGGAATAATGCACGGTCTTCTCTTACACAGTGGCACGTAGTCAGTGGTGTGTGACCAGCTAAACTCCTGCACACACGCAACAGCTGGATCAGCAAGCAGTTATTGCATTTATCTTAAAGAATTAATTAATGGTTGTGTAATTCTTCCTTCTTTTCATTACAATACATTAACATTTATAGCAGCCCCAAACTATTATACTTTTGAATGACATATAATTATTTTATATTCTGAAATTACACAAACACACTACCAGTCAAAAGTTTTTAAACAATAAGATATTTTATGTTTTTTAAAGAATTCTCTTCTGCTCACCAAACCTGCATTTTTTTATCCAAAGTACAGCGAATCAGTACAATTTTGAAATATTTTTACAATTTAAAATAACAGTTTTCTATTTTAATATATTTTAAAACGTAAATTATTCCTGTGATTTCAAAGCTGAATTTTTAGCATCATTACTCGTTCCATGATCCTTCAGAAATCATTCTAATATTCTGATTTGCTGCTCAAAAAACATTTACTATTATAATTATTATGTTGAAAACAGCTATGCAGAATTTTTCAGGTTTCTTTGATTAATAGAAAGTTCAGAAGAACAGGATTTATGTCTTTATCATCACTTTTGATCAATTTAAAGCATACTTGCTAAATAAAGGTATTAATTTCTATAATTATAAAAGATTCCAAGCTTTTGAATGGTATAGTGTATGATGTTACAAAAGCTTTTTATTTCAGATAAATGCTACACTTTGGATCTTTCTATTCATCAAAGATTCCTGAAAAAAAAAGTACTCCACTGTTTTAAATATTGATAATAACAATATAATAATAATTGTTAATAATTGTAAATAATTGTTTCTTGAACAGCAAATCAGCATACTTGAATGATTTCTGATTGATCATGTGACACTGAAGACTGGAGTAAAGATGCTAAAATGTTAGCTTCGATAACAGGAATAAATTACATTTTAAAATATATTCTAACAGAAATAAATATTTTAAAAAGTCAAAATATTTCACAGTATTACTGCGTTTGCTGTGTTTTGGATCAAATAAATGCAGGCTTGGTGAGCAGAAGAGAATTCTTTAAATCCTACAGTTCAAAAACTTTTGACTGGTATTGTATATATTTGCTACTTGATTTCTCAACTAAACTTTGAAGAGTGCTTGATTACAGTTTTCTCTCACTTATTTTTTGATTTCAAAACCAGTTGATTATTTCTGGTCCGGCTTCAAAAACTGCTCCTGTACTGATTTGATTGTTTGAGTTGTCTTCCTGCTGTGTTTTCTCTGACAATGTGCTAATAAAGACAATGGTCTAGTAAAGCCCACATTAAAATTTTGAGCAACTCAGAAGCAACCTGCTTTATTTTACAATCTTATTTCTACACAATAATCTTTAATAAAGCTTCACAGGACAGATCAGGGAGCAATGAAATCTGTTTGTAAGCACGTAACCAATTCCCATCAGAATAACACATCTCTCAGGCTAAAAGAACAGACTGATCTCGGATCAGAGCGTATTCGGCACATGGCCTCAGGTGGCCTTGTTTATCACAGAGGAAATCACAAACACGAGCCGTCACTTGAAGAATCAGACAGCACATCCGCAGCCCTTCAGCAATTCAGATATTGCAAAGTGACAGCCACATTCCTTCTGTCATACTGATATACACGCAACAAACTCTGGAATATCTCTTACTGTAAATGCTATTATGATGATGTCACAGCAAAGCTGGGGTCATTATTTAGCATGATAAATGGTCGGCAGAGCACAAAGTGCATTCTTTCCGTCTAACCCATCACAGCACATCCCCCGGAACGCACCTCTTCACAAATGCAATGAGCCACTGTTTCACACACACCTACAAGCAAACTCGCCCTCCCTGTCCGTCTTTTCCCGCCACTGTACGAAAAGTGACTTTGCCTCCAGATATCAGTGTGGGAGTGTGTATGTGTGTGTTTTATGACATTTAGATGGAAGAGCGAGGGAGATCTCCCTTAAGTCAATTTGAACGCACGGCCCGATGAAATTACACAGGTAGCGGCGGGCGGCGTGACAAACGACTAGCCACGATGGACGGAAATAACTCCACTCGGGGATACGTCCTCCGACAGAGAAAAGAAATGAAAATCTAAATTACAGTTTACAGTACACACGTAACAGCAAAACAGCTCCTTTTGCTGGGTAAATAAATATCTATGGATTGGAGAGAGTAAAGAGGAATACAGAAGAGAAAATAGAGATAGATACAGCAGTTGCTCAGCCTACAAGCATGCGATAATACTGTTTTTCTTGATGTTAAAATCTACTTGCCCAGTAAGGCCAGAGGTTCAAAAATGTACACACCCTGCCAATATCTTTACACACCAAACCACAATCATTAAAAAATATATATAAACTAGAATAATAAGTATTTTTAATGTGTATAAAATAAAAAATAAAATAAAATAAAAAAAATTGTTTTTAATACACAATACAAACATAAAAATATGCACTACTGGTCAAAAGTTTTGAATAATTAAGATAATTTAAGTCTCTTATGCTCAACAATGCTGCATTTATTTGATTGAAAATAGAGTAAGAACTAGGGGTGGGAATCGCAGGGAACCTCACGATACGATACAAATCACAATACATGGCTCACGATATGATAATATCCTGATACAGTGATTTTTGATATATTGCTAGACAATCTTAAAATGATACATCACAATATCTGTTTAACTATGAAAACAAAATGACTGTGAAAAGGTTATGTGCAGTTTTCTCTTTTTATTCAAGTCTAAACTGTTAGAAAACAGCACAAAAGTTCTGTAAATCAAATTTAAATTGTTAAGTAAATTAGTCATTTTGTTCCTGGACTTATTAAAAGCTCACACTTTTCTTTGCGTGTAAACCAACATCAACTTTTTTATATACAGTGGTGGCCAAAATGATTAAAACACTAGTATTTTTACCAGCTAAAAAATGTTTTAAGTCAGTTATTTCTATCTTTTGCAGTAGTGTGTCAGTAGGAAATATAAATTTACATTTCCAAACATTTATTTTTTCAATTAATTGTAATAATCCACTGAGATTTTTGTTTGCACAAGGAGCTTGGAAAAAAGTTGAAAATGGCACAGCAACATTTTTAGACACTGGGAGCAGGAAAATCTATTTAGAGTGCCTTATTGTATTAATTAAAATACTGATATTTGGCGCCAGTGCACCGATTCTCGTATCGCATGGAGAAGGACAACGATATATCACCATAACGATATTTTGTCCCACCACTAGAAAGAACAGTATTGTGAAGTATTATTAAAATGTAAAACATTTTATTCAATTTTAAAATGAAATTTATTCCTGTGATGGCAAAGCTGAATTTTTAACATCATTGAGCAACTGTTTTCAACACTGACAATAGAAAAACATTACTAATAAATGGGCACCAATAACTGATAATAAAAAGCATCAAATCAGCATATTAGAATGATTTCTGAAGGATCATGTGATACTAAAGATTGGAGTAAAGACTGCTGAAAATTCAGCTTTGCCATCACAGGAATAAATTACATTTTATAATTTATTAAAGAAAACATTTCTAAATAATTTTAATAATATTTCAGAATATTATTGTTTTTGGTTGCATAAGAGACTTATTTCTGAAAAAAATTGAAATTAAAATTTTGCTGGAATTGGAACTTAAAGTTGCCACATTTTTACTTGATTGAATATGATCTCAAAACAAGATAATCTGGATAAATAAACTATATAGCCTACACACACCCAACATAACACATATGCAATAAATTAATTACAACAAAAAGTGAAAGTAACTTTGTATGCAGCATGCTTAAATACTTTCCTTCGCTATAAAAAAAAAAAAATGAAGAAGACAAAATAAGACCAACCTCTTTGGCACGGTTAATGAAGGGTATCTGCGTCCCACTGTTGAGGTCTTCATTAATGATGAGGCGCCGAGCCCACTGGCCTGCCCTTACCACTCCACTGCCCTGGATGAGAACCATGATCTTCTCTGGGTTAGTGAGGGCATCCTCGCTCATGTAAATAAAGCTTTTTGGTTCATCCTCAGTTGCATCAACCTGAAGGAATATAAATATCACAATTAGCTCCAAACTGAGATGCCATTCACCAGTTACGATGGGGCACAAGATCACAGCCAATGAAATCTTCAGTTTGGAAATTTCCTTTTTAAATTAAACATACTTAGGGCACTTCAAAACAAGAGTTCACACTACATTCCAAAATTCTGTAGTAAATGAACTAAGTAAAACTAGAAACCTAACATCTATCATCATTTAGTCGAACTCCGTGAACCTCGATCGTATTATAAAAGGTGTTTTTGTGTTGTTTGTGCGACTTCTCAATCCCCTGATGTGTGTCAGCAACTATATTTACTCTTATTAAAGTGGGGCAGGGCACTCTCAGAAACAGCAGAGTGAGTCAGAGCCTGGAATCATTTCTAATGAACGGCGCTCAATGCTGAGCTATACACTGCCAGCTGCTGAAAACATCAACTGTTGTCTGCCTGCATCTGATGACTTCATTACATTGCAACAAATCCATCTTGACATTTACATGGTGTATGCTTCCTGTGTGCTGATAAGTTATGTGGTAAACTCTAAGATGAGCATAAAATCATACGCTTAGAAATAACACATTTCTAAGTGTCTACTCTTCTTTAAAATGGATTAAGCACTAAATGCAGTTGGTCACATATAGCTTTGCCCATGAAACTCTTTGAAAGACAATACAGACTCCAAGAACATCATTTGGTAAATACTCTCCACAAATAAAACAGCTCATAAAAGCCTGTGCCCGCATTATTCAGGTGATTTATGGAGAGAAATTTACAGTGCTTTTAAAAGGACATAAATTCTAAGTCTACCAAGTGCAAACACCCGCTATCAAAAATGATGTGTAGTTTAATGATACGCCTCTTAAAAGGTGTACTAGAAAACATAACGTTATTGCTCATATGAATGCAGTGACCACACCTCAGGAATCTCCTTGAGCGTACACAATTTCACCATCAGAACAAATGCAATTTTCTCCTGGAGAGTTGAGAAGTGTTGAAGAATATCATTCTAAAACTTAGTTTTCACACAATATAGACCATTGTAATCTTATAGGATGCCAAGCGCAACTGCATCAATGTTCGCAATAATTCTGTTTAGATTCAAATTGTGGGCATCTAAAGTATTAAGGAGGAAAAAAGACATTACTTACAGGGAGGATCTCCTTCTTCAGGTTGCAATCGTTCTCCAAGCGTTCATAAACATACTTTGTAATGATCTACAGGAGACAAGAGAGACATCCTTATAAGTACTTTAAACAAACTTACAAATATATCTTCCAGTTGGTTTGAAACTAAAATATACTGTAACTCCAGATGGACCATTTAGAAAAAAAGCACTGAAGAGAGTTATGAAGGAATATTAGAAGGACCCTATTAATTTTTCTGGGGTTCTTAGCAGAAGTCGGGTAATTTTAGTAGTGAACAGAAACTGCTAAAAAATATTAAGAAATAAATTTGAGTAACACTTAATTTTAAGGTATCTTATAAGGTATATTATAATACTAAGTACATGTTACATGTACTTAGTATTATAATAACAATAAATGATGCACAATTACATGTACAAGTAACCCTAAGCCAAACCCTAACCACATAGTAAGTACATGTAGTTAATTAATATTATTCAGTACTTTAATGTATAATTACATTGTAACAATGACACCTTAAAATAAAGTGTAACCAGAAATTTGCTAATATATTTCACAAATAATTACAAAGAAACAAGAACAGGCTGAATTAATTGCAAAACTTTAAAGAAGAAAAAATTCTAGTATTTTCTTCTAAAATATCCTGCAATTAATATTCTTTAATCAATTAACAAAATGTGTACAACAAATAAAAATGTCTGAGTTCCCATTTTCTCCAAAAGCAAAAGAAAAAAAAAATCACAATAGCATTTCTATGAATTTTTAAAAGGGTAAAAATATATATATATATAAAATAACTTTTTTTTTGAGAAAAAATTGCTAAATTTATTATATTAATATTTCTGGAAATGCATAATCAAAATCTTTGAAAAAGGTCCATTGTGTAGTTTGATTTATTTGGTATAATCGTACAAAGCATATTGTAAGGCATCTCAAACTGAATCTTTACAGAAAAAAAGAAAACAATGTTTTTTTTATTATTATTATTATTATTTATGATGATCAGAATTGATCACATTTCTTTGTATATATGCAAAGTCCATGCAGTTGCACACTCGACAGCCGCAGTGAATGAGATAATTGGAACTGTCTGGATTTCACTTGTTCTGCTCAGAGAGCAGAGTGTACAAACAGCGTGTTGATGTAAG
>NC_056601.1:17896803-17994303 GCF_018340385.1 Cyprinus carpio
TGTAATTCTAGGTCATAATTCATATTCTTATCATACATTTACAGTAAGTAAAGGATTATGGAGACACATGTTTTTATAAAATAATTCATATTTCTTTTAGGGAGAATGAAAACTTTATTTTTACTCACACAATGTTACGTCTTGTATGATCTCACATTTTCAGAGACAAGGGCAGATCAGGATCACAAGGTAAAAAGTGGTACACATTTTTTTTTGAGAAGATTGAAAGTACGCAGGTTTGTTTAGGCTAAAATAAAAATGATGCACTGAGTCTCTATCAATATTGGAATATTCATGGTTAAAACTATCTGCCATGATTATGCACTTTTTTCATACTCCATTAGTTCAATAATACTTTCTTATTTTATGCATTTTATTCTTATTCATTTAGTTCTGTTATTTTCTAATTTTGCTTTTACTATATTTTATTGCATGACATTTACAGTATAAGGTTTCTGTAAAGCACTTTGCAAACAGCAATTTAAAGGTGCTATATAAATAAAGCTTTACTTAAGCTCTATCAACAGTATGTGCTATTCTGATGATTACTCCACAATCTTTTTATACATCTTTCAGTTTGTAAAAACAAAGGAAAAACATGCATATAGTACTCCAGTTACCAAGGCAGTCTAAGGAGGTTAAAAACAAATGTGAAGCACATATTTGTAGTTAAATTATAGAAATATTAAACATTAACTATTCAGTTAAATCTAAAATAATAATAATAAAAATAATTTGAGTTGTCAAGTTTTGCAACGGGCGGATACTTGGTGGATAGTTTGATCCATGAGTTTATAGCAATAATCTCATAGGAAAATCTAGCTAATCTGCATTCTGTTTGGCAGTTTTGTATGAGAATCTATGAATTTAGAAAAAAGTAAATATGAATGAAATATGAATGAAATTGTACAAATGGTACAAATTTATAACCAAAATGTTAATTACTAAGTTAGTTAGTTAGTTAGTTAGTTAGTTAGTTAGTTATAAATTGCCATGAGAGTGTGTTGGTTTACAGATATTTTGCAAAAGGTGTTTTTATCAGGAAAAATTAATGAATGTTGCCAGTGTAAGTGCAATACTGTACATGAATTTTAGTTTGTACACAAATGGACAAGCTGAAATAATTTTCTGTGGTAATCAACAGCATGCCACAGATGATGTCAAAAGAGCTTAAGCTGTATTTAACCCAGAATAGTCCTTTATAATGGTGTATACATTATGTGAACAGTGTACTGCTGCACATACAAGCATAACATCTTACTCCTTTATGAGCAAAAATGTCTTAGACATTCATATGCACACCCACACAAACAGTAAGTGCTAGTCTGGAATTTCACAGCAGGTAGGAGTGCACAATTCATCAACGTAACCAGTGCATTTATACAGTTTTGTATTACAAAAACAAATGGAAAAAGTAATGCAAAGTAGTTCCAGCATATGAGACACTTTACTGCAAAAATAAGTCTTTCCAAACCCATTAAAACAGACATGCACACAACACATTAGCCTTGTTCACACTGTCAGCCCAATCCAATTATTTGTGTATCTGATTGGAATCCATCTAAATGACTGACTGTCCACGCTGTTGATCGCAACTGTTCAGATCTGATATGTGTTTCCTGTTGCAGTTTTGTTTTTTTCTATGCCAGTGACTTGGTATGTCTATGCTAAAAACAATAATAGCAGCAATACAGTTTGCAATACAGATGTTGTCTTAAAACATGAATCCATGTCGGTGCCGATAGCCTAGTGGTTAGTGTGTTGACATAGAGCACAACTGTGTCACGTTGACCCAAGTTTGATTCCCGTCTTGAGGTCCTTTGCTGATTTCACCCCTCTCTCCACCCAATACTTTCCTGTCTGCTCTCAACTGTCCTATCCAATACAAAAAGGCATAAAAGCCCCTCAAAAATATATATAAAAAAAACATGATAACATGTTTATACAAGCGCCAGGTAGGATTTAAATCAAACTTTGCTTATCACACCTAATGAACAACAGATTTGTACTTTTTTGGACCAGTGACTTATACCAGTCTTTAGTTTCCTACAACAAAAGACAGAATGCTGTAGCACTTCCTGTGGTCCACCTCCTGCAGCTACTTGATGATATCAGTGTGCTCAGAGATAACGGCTGTTTCATTCACTGCAGATGAGACACAGAGAACTGGCAGATACAGCACATTATGTTCTCAGAGTCTCCCGTACTTTAACTGCTGATGTGGGGTCAGCTGTAACTCGAGGACATTAAAGGTATAGTTCACCCAAAAATGAAAATTTTATGTTTATCTGCTTACCCCCAGGGCATCCAAGATGTAGGTGACTTTGTTTCTTCAGTAGATGCAAAACGGAGATTTTGAACTCAAATCGTTGCAGTCTATCAGTCTTATAATGTAAGTGGAAGGGAATCACGGCTTTGGGAGTCCAAAAACATACACAAACAAAACAAAATTAAACACTGCAGCTTGTGATGATACATTGATGTGTAAATACACAAAACCATCGGTCTGTGCAAGAAACTGAACAGTATTTATATTGTTTTTTAACCTCTGATTTTCACCGCAGTGTCCAAACTGTCTGCCCTGAGTGCGTTCTTCTCAACAGCAGGTGCCTGACGCGTCTTCTTCTTCTTCGTGGTTTATGGCAGATCGCAGACTTTACCACCACAAATCTCTCAAGTGGACCATTGTCACTCCTAAATGAGATTGTAGATAGATTGTCAATGGTCCATTTGAGAGATAGGTGGCACTTATGCACTTATAAGTCTGGATCCGCCGTAAAGCAAAAAGAAGACAAAGACCCCTCAGGCGCCGGCTGTTGAGAAGAACACGCTAGGGACAGACAGTTCGGACACTGAAAATCAGAGGTAAAAAGTGATAAATACTGTTCAGTTTCATGCACAGACCGATGGTTTTGTGTATTTACACTTCAATGTATCGTCATGAGCTGCAGTGTTTAATTTTGTTTTGTTTATGTTTATTTTTTTACTCTCAAAGCCGTGATTCCCATCCACTTACATTATATGACTGACAGACTGCAACGGTTTAAGTTCAAAATCTCTGTTTGTGTTCTACTGAAGAAACAAAGTCACCTACATCTTGGATGCCCTGATAAATATCAAATTTACATTTTTGGGTGAACTATCCCTTTAATGTAAAAGTCAGACCAAATGCTAAAAATGGCTCTTCTTTTATCAGTTTATTAATATAGGCAGAGAGGTACGCAGTGGGAGAGAGTATTTCAATTTCTCTGTTGCAAAACCTAAAATCAACATATCTTAAAAGTCAACATAAAATCTTACATAATGCAAGGCTTTTACTGTGAATACTTCACCAGTGATCTTCACAGTCCTCTACAATATTACAAGCACATTCCTTGAAACACTTTTCATTCTTTTGAGTTCCATTCATACACACATAAATGCGGGAAAACAGAAACACATACTCATGTGAATTTCACTGTTAACAACGTTAAAGTTGGCTGAACCTTCACCTGTGAATTTACATCACAAAGACATGTGACCAACAGAGGATTGATATGTCATGTTATGACATGTAAGGTGCATTAAAAGAATGCAAAAAGCAGCTTTGCTCAAAGTCTAGCATCACAGCATTAGGCTAACGGTCATACAGAAATTCTACCAAAGATGTATGCAATGCAAAAATAATAATAAAGATATAATAGATTGGTTTCCCCACCGGTTATTAAAGTTGTCAGATGCATTTAAAATAAACTAAATAAACATCCAGAAATTGCATTACATGATTTAGACATCACACTATGTATCCAGAAAGGTGTTAAAAGCTCTTCTTAAACTTGTCTAATTGTACAACAATTGTTTTTAAAAACATGTATAGTTACAGATTGGAAAGACAGCCATTGACAACTTTAGTTGCCCCCGGCTTAAATGGGTTACGGTGAGGAGCAAGAGCGTGTCTGACTCAGTGAGCAGGGAAGCGTCAGATATCATACAGACTGCCAGCATGAAGCCTGCAGTGGTGTGTCTGTTTAGTGGGCTGTGAGTGAGCATTCAAATGACTGCACTTGTACTCTCTCTCTCTAGGTTAAACTAATGAAGGTGGCATAAGAAATAACAAGTATCATCTGTCATCTGTGTAACCTCCACTTCTGCAAACAATATCCTGAGAGGATCGCTGTGCAGCGCTCTCATCTCCCGCTGTAAATATCAGCACGAACAATAATTTACAATTGCATTAGACTCGGCACAGATTCTGCATAGCACTGCTTCACAATCTTTTCTATCTCACGTACCCTTGTAGTTCCATCAAAGTTCAAGTAGCCCTTCATCAACACCAAACAAGAAATGTTCCTGCTGACTCATATTATATATTGGACACATCAACACTCATGTGTGTCACACAGATGTATAACATCATAATTTAAATTTTATAGGTTTGACACAAACAAAACCAAAAACAAGTATCAGGTGTGGTATATGCACCCCTGACTGGAATCACTATTAATAGCAGGGTCGCAATATGTTCTTGTGAATGAGTTAAGTCTTGACTTCATTCTGGTGCGGAATCACAAACCTTGTTTATAATACTCAAGGTGTTTTTGTTGAATTATTCTCAATATGACAGCAGTACAGAAAATATATCACCTGAGCCAGCAAGAAGCACAAGAAATAATACATTACCATTCAAAGTGTTTTTTTTTTTGTTTGTTTGTTTGTTTTAAGAAATTAATACTTGTATTCAGCAAGGATGCATTAATTTGATTAATAGTGGCAGTAAAGACATTTACAATGTTATAAAATATTTCTATTTCAAATAAATGTTGTTCTTTAGAACTTTCTATTCATCAAAGGATCCTAAAAAAATTATCACTGTTTCACACACACATACAAAAAAAATATTAAGCAGCAAAAACTTTTTTCAACATGGTTCATTTTTCTTGAGCACCAAATCCATGTATTAGAATGATTTCTAAAAGATCCTGTGAAAATTTTGCTTAGCTTAATTTATTCCTCTGATGGCAAAGCTGATGGTAAAGCTAAAATATATTTTAAAATATATTAAAATAGTAAACAGTTAGTTTAAATTATAATATTACACAATATTACTTTTAAAGAAAACATGCAAACTTAATAAGAAAACATGCCAAATAAAATCTTACCGACCCCAAACTTTTGAATAGTACATGGTAATATTACAGCCTCAAGATAAGGTATTTTAAAAAACTATTGTAATTTTTAAAAAATATTTTACTGTATATTAAAAACCATGTAGTATATTTTTGTTCAGTAGGGACTGCATGTATATTTACTTTTATAAAAGCACATTTCATTTTATACCGATTATAATAAGAACTGTATTAAAACCTGAAATGTAATCAAAATTGTTTGGATATTTTTCCCCTTATTTAAGTGTATTATTTAGTTTTTTCTTTGTTTTTATTATTGTAGTTATATGGATCTTGTATATAGTTTTTTTTTATTTGTACATTGCCATTTTTTAAGCTTTCTATTTTGTGTTGTTTTGTTTTTTTGTTATTTTTTGGCAAAAAAAATGATTAGGCAATAATAAAGAAACTGCTTGGACATTTTTTATAAATGTGCAAAATGTCAGACATTATTCTTCCCAATACTGTAAACTACTTACTTTTTATTATTTGTTTATTCAAAATACAAGCTTTTCATTTACATTTATGCATTCACCAGATGCTTTTATCCTTAAAATAGAAGAAAATAAGCACTTTGACACAGAGCCAACAATAATCGTTTTATATGATGCCAGTTTTATTGTGCAAGTTGCACTCGTTATATAATAAAAGGTTTCATTATCAACAATTACAGGAGTCTGTTATGTTGTTTCACACAGTAAAACTCTGACTCATTCTAAACAAGTAAAACTGATGATGCAACAGGCAAATTGTCAGTTTAAGTGAAAAAGTGGTCTATCTGCATAGTTTGAATGATGTAAAAATGTCCTAAAACCAATCCTACGCCATTGCCTATGAGACACATGCTGTTTGTGTCTATCTGGGCTCCTTACTTGTGCTGTCCACAAAGGAGAATGCAAGACTGAGTGTGAGTGCAAACAAGGCAAACGCCATCTGCTTTGTTGTGTTTTTGGCTAGAAATGAGAGCACATGGCTAGTACACAAGTTTGCCATGTTTACTGCTTTCAAAATCCAGTCAGCTTTTTTAGGATAAATTATAAAGTGACTTACAGTAAAAATGATCCCGCAATCCTTAACAGGGCTCAAATCACCAACATTTCAGTCACTAGCCCAGATATTTAACCACTACGCCACAGTCAACCAACAATGAAAATGCACTCCAACTTTTCTTTATTACTTTAAAATCACTCTCACAGTCTCACTGTACTCTTGGTAAAGTTGGTTAGTGCCTCCAAGCGTTTCACTCTCTTATTAATGTACGATCAGCTTCATACAGGAAGTTTCTTCACACTTCCATTAGTCATACAGAGGAGATGATTGTGCCGCCGACTGAAACACAGCCTTAACAAGCCTAATCATAGCATCCCTCCCTCTCTCAGCAGTCACGACCACATAATAGGCCAGTATTTATAGAGTCTCTCCTTCAGCTCCTACAGATTCTAGTATTTTGTTCAGAACAGCTCTGCTCTATATCTAAGACAATGTCTGGCTAAACAGACGTAAATCAGATTGTCAGGATCAGTTTTTCAAGAAGAGTTTAAGCCAAATTTCTCCACAAAAAGAGATTCTCTTTTGGATATAATATGTGCTCGAGACTTTTTCTTGATCTGTTGTAGACAAGAGTTTTGGCATTGTTAAAATTTTATAGGGAAAGTTCACCCCAAAATTAAAATACTGTCATAATTTACTAACCCTCTTGACTCAAACCTGTATGCCTTTTTTTAACCGATAAACAGAAAAGATGATATTCTGAAGAATGCATCAATTTCTTAAGGTTAAAACACACACACACACACACACACACACACACACAAAAGTCTTAAAGTTGGAAATGACATGAATGTTTACAGAATTTAGATTTTTGGGTGAACTATCCCTTTAAGTCACATTTTCCTGTATTTCAATTACTATTTAATCATGTTGACTTAGAGGCTGTACAACATACTGCATTCCTCCTGATGTTTTTTTTTTTGTGTGTGTGTGTGTGTGTGTGTACGCACACATGCAGCAGAATAAGATGGCTGCTGCATCATGTCATATTTTGTTTTAGCATCTCACACCATGGGCAGCACTTTCAAATGGTATGTAAAGTTAACTGTAGTTCATCTTTTTAAAATCGTGTCTCAAAACATTCTCCTCCAGCTTTTACGTACCACCCAGCTGCCCAGTCTTATTTTTTTAAATGAACAAGGAACATTCAAGTAATAGTTCACCCAAAACTGTAAATTCTGTCATTGTTTACTCATGTCGTTCCAAACCTTTATGTCCTTCTTTCTACTGTGAAACACAAAAGAAGATCATTTGAAAAAATGTCTCAGTGTTTTTTATGTTCATACAGGTCAGTGGGATCCATTATATGGACTAAAACAGAAAAATAGGCCTATCTTTCCACAGCACACAGGCAACTATTGTACCCACAAAGAAAGTTATTTGATATTTATATTAAAAGACAGGAATAATTAAAAATATATTCGTTGCATTTACAAAGATGTACAGCATTCGGAATACTATCACAGTATTCTGACATTTGTACATTTATTTCTCGGTTTTCTCAGTTTTATACCAGAGATAGGTTGTATTTGATTGCTGAGTGTGTTCATTGAGTTACATCTCAAAACACACTAAAGGGACTGAGATTTGAGACCAGGAAATTGAGAAATTACTGTAATTACATTTATGGCGTGGGAAAAGCACTAATGTCTCCCCAGATAAAATTAGTGCTTTTCCCAAAACATATATATCCACACACACCCATCATAAACACAGCATGTGACAATATATGCATCATTAATAAGAACATATAATGTGCACATACCACATTAATGGTGAAGTGTATAGTTTTACTTCCACTAGAGGCACTAAATGGAATTCCAAAACAAGCATTGTTTTCAAACAGGTTTCCCAATCTTCATTTACTCACCAAATCCATATAATTTTCCTTTGCCCCTGGAAGACTAAAAGTGGTATGTTTTGTTTTTCCACCTGTTGTAAACATTATTAACGTTCTAGTCTTTCAAAGTGTACTTCATTAACCAAGAGGCAGTAAAAAAAAATGCATTTAATGCAAATACACTACAGCTGCTTTATGATATCTCACCTGACACGCAGAGGACAGTCAAAGTGAATGGCTGCATCCAAAATGGCATACTTCCCAACTATATGGTAGGTGAAAAACAGTATTTGAAAAAAGTAGCATCTCTGAGGCCACAGGAGAGGGTTTGCAAATGACAGTGAAATAATGCAACTGACCCTGGTAGGTCACGTGAAAGACAAAATTACAAATTGGATTAAATTGATACTACACACATTCACGCTCTAAAGAATTTTTTTTTTAATGATTGCACAGTAAATTCACAAGAATTATCTACTCAGACAGCATGCGATTTTGGACACAGCCAAAGTTAATATTTATTGTTCTCTTTTTCTTGAAGAAGTTGTTAAACGCAAAGCCCCAACTGTTGCCATCTAGTGGACCCAACAATTAGTGGCTTTAGAACATTTGAAATGTTCTTTTCCATAAGAGTTGATGTGGAGCGGGCTGTCAATCAACAAAAGCACCATAAAAATAGTTCATATGACTTTGTTTTATATGTACAGTCCTATAAAACCATATGACAGATTTGTGTGAGGAATAGACTAAAAGTTAAGTCATTATTTACTGAAAATCCTGCCTTGAAAATCTTTCTTGACAGCCATGGTCACCATTTACTTTCACTATTGAATGGAGCAGCTTGGACATTCTTTTAAATAACTCCTTTCAGGTGGCACAAAACAAAAGAAAGTCGTACTGATTTCAAAAGACATGAGTAACTGATGACTGTTTTCACTTAAACTGCTATTTGTAAAAACAAAGCAGATAAACTGAAGTTTTTACACTTCTCTTTAATTGATGTATGTGTTAAAGTAGCATGAAAAATATGATGTCATGTTAGAATGACCAGAAATTATTCGAGGTTTAATTTCATGCTCTGCTACATCCCTCTCATTCTGACTTGAAAGATGTGGAAACAGCGTTATCCTTATTTAAGTAAGTCAGGGGAAATGTACAAGAGAAGAATAAGGGAGAGAAGAACAAGACAGATGGCAGTGGTGTGCTGAGTCAGGAAATGAGTGTGCAGGCCTGATTTCTTCAATCATGCTTAACAAGAACACACACACACACACAAATGCAGATGTGTTGGCAATCAAAGACAGCAGTGACAGACACAGGAAATGTAGGGTGGATGACAGGTGTCTGTTAAAATGTTGCCCCTTATTCTTATTCAAGGCTGTCGGCTATTCAACCGGTATGTGTTTTTCAGGGCCGATACAGATGATTACAGATCAAGTTGACTGATAACCAATATTTTGAACCGATATGTCTGGGGTAAAAATGAAAATTAATGTCAAAATTAAAAATAACTAGGGCTTTTTTAAATGCTTTTATATTATTTTATCTTCAAAGCGGTTTTGAACAATGGCTATAACCATAAAATGTTTAATATCGGCACCGATAATCGGCCAGATAATCAGTCAACCCCTACTGTCATTATTCAGTTTGTATTTGAGGTATATTTTTGACCTTTTCAACAGTTAATGGACAGTGATATTATAGAAAAGAAAGGAAAATTATGGTGGAAAGGTTCCAGAACACAAGCGGGCCTTGAACCCACTTCACCCACATGAGCAGCCTGGCCTAATGTGATTCCTCAAATCTCCACATTGTTTTAATGTCTAACATTTCCTTCTGACTCATGCATACATTTATGTCAGAGCCTGAAGAGAGTCGTCAGTGGTGACTAAACCAATACCTCTCTCCTGTCCTGTTTCTAGAAGACATACCCACACACTCACACACAATTATTTAATGAAGTGAAAACAGGCTTTTCTACTAAAGTAAGTGACAATCTGCATATCTGACCACTGAGTATACATTTTGAGCATGTGCAAGTTAAATTACCATGCTGATGCAAAATGAGAATAGATTATATGTTAAGCCTGCTAGAATCTAAAAACTAGAGTCATTGTCTGACATTAAATCACTCGTCTATAGCATCCCATCCCTTCATTGCTCCCAATGTTTAAATTGCATTACTGTACTGTTACAGAAGTATATTCTCTGAAGCAGAATTACTCTTATCTTGTTTATGCACTGATGTCACTTGAAACCTAAAATGTTCCAAAAATGACATTTTTTGTAGTAGCAGTAGTATAAAAACATTTATATTAACAAGAAAAAAGTCCATACATTAAGTTAAAATCCAAGTAAACATCATCATTCCTAATATTACTATGTTTTGTTAATAATAATAATAGTATAGTAATGGTAAAATAATAATGTTAATAATAATGCATAACTACAAACTAACAACAGATTTGAAGGTTTATGAATGAAGTTTAAGAGCAAGGATGAAGATTTTAAGTCATAGTTAGCCTCTTTTTGTCTCTAATTTTTGAGTGCCCTACTCCTAAAGTAGGTAAAAAATAAATACTTCCATTAGCCTTAAGGAGACGGACAATTGGAGATTCTTCATAAATACAGACAGCTGCTCTTAATAGGGCATCATTTCGAACATAACCACCAAACTTGTATTTCCTTCTGTTTTAAATGGCATTCCAAGCAATTAAAATGAGATTAAACTTTAGTAATTAGTTGCTATTAATAAAACAGCTGTAAGGTGTGGCTAACGCTCTTAACAATCTGTTCCTTATTGCATCCAAATTACAAACTATCAGAATGGCTGGCATGTTGTTTTCAATTTAGACGTTCAGCATGACAGCGCAACAACCAGAGCATGTGTCTGAGATGATAAGACACTGCGTACTAAAAGGAAGGACAGATGATATCGCTTTTCCCTAATTGAACCTCAATTTTGTGGACAAAAGAACATTAAAACCATTGTGCCCCTTGCTGTATTGTTGAAAGCATTACATCACACCTAAATACTGCTGACGAAGATCGTACAGAAGCACTTTTCCTTGCAATGCTGCTCTCTCTTGCATTTCCCAATATACACTTCGACTGTATCATATGGAACATGAATGTGATAAACAATGGTTCATTTGTTTTTCACATAATTAAAATGATTAAAATGTCCAAAATTATGGTTTGGTATTTCAGAAAGACACAATGTCAGTCATCATGGAAACAAGTTCCACTCACACTTTAAAACTGCAGAAATATTTCGATTTTTGTATTACTGTGTGTTCATGCACTGCCATTCAAAAGTTTGGGGTCAGTAAGATTTTTTTAAGAAATTAAACTATTGTGCAAGGATGCATTACACTTATAAAAAGTGATAGTAAAGACATGTATAATGTTACAGAAGAGTTATATTCCAAATAAATAAATGTTCTTTTGAATTTTCTATTTATTAAAGAACCTCGCCAAATTAATCCCACCAAGAATTCCACCCAGATTTTAAGCAGCACAAGTGTTTTCCACATTAATAATAAGAAGAAATGTTTCTTGAGCAGCAAATCAGCATATCAGAATGATTTCTGAAGGATCATGTGACACTGAAGACAGAAGTAATGACTGCTGGAAATTCAGATTTGTTATCACAGAAATAAAATTACATATTAATCCCATAAAATACATATTATTAAAAAATATTGTGTATTAAAATTACATAATAAAATATATTAAAATAGAAAACTTAATTTAAGTGGAAATAAAAGAGACTTCTTAAAAAAAAATGAGACCACAAACTTTTAAGCGGTAGTGTGTTTCGAAAAGCGAAAGAGAAAAAGAGAAAACAAAAAGAAGAACGCTTTAAAAAATAAGTGCAATTTTAACTGTAAAATCTAACCAGATATTCCATGTAATTTATGAACCTGAACAGTATTTATATCGTTTTTTACCACTGATTTTCACTGCAATGTCTAAACTGTCCTGAGCGTGTCCTGAGCGCATTCTCAACAGTTCTAATTGAGATTGTAGATAGAGTGTCAATGGTCCACTTGAGAGATAGGTAGCGGTAATGCACTTTTAAGTCTGCGATCTGCCGTAAAGCAAGAAGAAGAAGAAGAAGACGCCTGCTGTTGAGAACGCGCTCAGGACAGTTCGGACATTGCGTTGAAAATCAGAGGTAAAAAACGATATAAATACTGTTCAGTTTCTTGCACAGACCAATCGTTTTGTGTCTTTACACATCAATGTATAGTCACGAGCCACAGGGTTTAATTTGGTTTTGTTTGTGTATGTTTTTTTTACTCTCAAAGCCGTGATTCCTATCCACTTACATTATAAGACTGATAGACTGCAACAGTTTGAGTTAAAAATCTTTGTTTGTGTTCTACTGAAGAAACAAAGTCAACTACATCTTGGATGCCCTGGGGGTAAGCAGATAAACATCAAATTTAATTTTGGGGGGAACTATTACTTTAAGCATAGTTCACCATGACGGTGTTTTGTGTTTGCATGAATGACTCTGTGCACCTTCTATATATTAGTATATACTTCTGCTTGAGGCGAAGCTACTTGTGATGAGCTTTGATTCTTCATGTGGCTTTCTCTTTTACCACCTGCTTAGAGCGACCAAAGTTTGAATCCTGGCTTTTGGTCCTTTTCAATTCCACCCCCATCACTCTCATACTTCACTTCCTGTCCAAACTCTACATTGTCCTATTTAAATAAAGGTAAAATAAAGAACCCATCAACAACAGTGCAGACTATCTGAGTCTTCAGTGGAAAATTAAAATAGATTCTGGTTATAAATCACAGCTCTCTCTGCTCAAAATAAGAAATAAGACAAATCATTTGTCTTTTTTGAAAACACAGAAACCAAAGGCTTTCCATATTCTTTGTACTTTGCCTTTTGTCAGTTGAAAAGACCATTAATAATCATTATCAGTCTTTGAGAACACAACACCAGCCAAAATTGAGCTATATTTCATTTTTTTAACAAAACACGTGAGGCACTCACTGTAAAGTCTTATAATAATTAATGATCAATTAATGACAAATGCGTGAACCAACCAATGATTTGCATTTTTCCACAGACTTTGATCTTTAGTGAGCATTAATTTCCAACTGTTCAACATAAGGTTGTGTCAATAATAGTTTGCTCTGCATGCTGTCAGCACTTTGCATTAACACACACACATGTACTGTACGTCCTTGGTTAAGGTGGTGTTTGTATGCACAGCCAGCTGGCCTTTACAGTATGAGCCCATTTGCAGCTCTAAATGAGAAAACATGCTCTTGGAAGACTGTGGAAGAAGTCCAGATGGAGAATTTGGAAGCAGAGGAAATGAGATCGTGTGCTAAAGAACACAGATGAACATCCTGCAGACAAGAAAAGTGCACAAAACATACATATTGAGTGTATCTGAGATCATCTTGGATTTCTTCACTTGGAATATAGTGCGTGAGTCACATGGACTGCTTTTAATGCATACCATATCATGCTTTCATCGTTTGCCCATTCATTTTCATTATATGGAAATAAAATCTCCTAGTGTATTCCACAGAAGAAGGAATGTCAAATAGGTTTGGAAAGACAAGATGGTGAATAAATTACAAAAATGTTATTAACAGAGAAGGACTATCTCTTTAAATTTTATATGCGGAAAAGCCCTGACTCATATCTTGTGACATGTTTAATCAATAAGCCCACGAATACATTTTTTCAGACATCCAATCAATAATTTAAATAAAAACACTCACATGTATGAACAAAATTAGACAACATCATGCTAGACATTATGGCTGGGATTTATTCTGACTGTGACAGTCATGTGAACGTCTCTGAAATAACACTGGACAGTGAAGTCACTCCAAAAGACTGCCCATCTGCTGAGAAAGATAATATGCAGTTCAATGTGTGTGCCAGAAGGTGGAGCCAAATCTATTCACACAGAGCCTCCTTTCTGCTCCAGTCCAAAAACTCCCCATGATGAAACTAGAACTGCATTAAACAAAGGGTACCCGACACAGTCAAGTTACACATGCTCCCAGAATGTGATACAGCATCATGAATATTTAACAGCTAAGTAAATGGTCCAACTTAACTCTCCTGTTCTGACAGGCTTGAGCTGTACATGACAGAGAGATCTGGAGCAAGTTTCCTGAGGGGGTGCTAAAGCAACATTATATAATTTATACAACATTTATACTGCTTGGCTCTCACAAAACCTTAAACCTGGTCTTATTAAAATATAAGAAATATTTATTTGATATTACACCTAATTTAAACAATTCACGGCTGTGAAAGAAAGGACACAATGCTGACAAATACTAATTAGTAATTGTGACATTATATATTATTATTTTATTAGACAAAAAATCTGCAGTGCCAAATGATTTATCAATGTTCTGGCTCATTTTCCCAGAAAAGAAAGAGGCCACTTTGACTGTGGGTATTATTTGTTAAAAGTGAATGTTATACACCAGCACAGGGATTCACAGACTTTTTTTGTAAAATATTTACCTGAAGAACCCCCTGATATTTTAAATGGAAATTTCTAATATTAACAAATAGAAAATAATTTGCATATTTATGGTTCTTTGATATCAGTTAAGGGTCGCATTGTGTGTGTGTGTGTGTGTGTGTGTGTGTGTGTGTGTGTGTGTGTGTGTGTGTGTGTGTATTATTAAGAGATATACTGTATATAAAATATGTATTTTTATAAGCATTTTATTTTGATTGGCTTTATTTAAATTTGATTTTGTTTTTATTATTTATTTTAATTTGACCTTTTTTTATTTAATCAATTATTAGTTTTCAGACCACAAACCCCTGGCAGTTCTCTGAACTGGTTCACAGCACCCAGTTTGGGACATCCTGCATTAGCATAAAGATGACCCCAAAGCCAATAGACATCCACTAAAACCCATAAAACTTTCATATATGAATTTCATGGGGCCTTGAACTAAGAGAGATTAAAACACTATTTAATTAAATAACGTGTACATTCTAACACTCCTTACAGCAGCAGTTGAATATTTATAACAATCCAGCTTCACAGCTTTTACTCAGGGCAGCTCTAATTACAGGTTATCAGAGTAAAGCAGACTCTTAGTGTAATCTGAGACCCATGTGTAGGACGTTACTTCAGAGGTTTGTTAGACTACAGTCTGAAAGCAGGTATTACAGAGGAAAGGATGAGCACCAGATGAGACTCAGACTGTATAGTGGAGAAGAGTCTGTGTTTGTCAATGCTGTATTTTATGTTTTGTCTTCACAAAAATGCTAGAGGTGCAGTGAGAATGTCTTTAAATCTGTGGGGTGTAGTATAGTGGTTGAGATCTGCTCTGGTAATCACAAGACTGCAGGGTCAAACCTGTCAAATCTACAGTATCACGACCAGTATGTTCTCGAGCACTTCATCCCAAAACGGGACTGCCCCTGTATGGTGCTGTTTGGTGACAAGGTTATGGAAATAAATTCCGCTGACCCAATCATGGGGCAATAAAAAGACTGCCTGGATAAGGTTGTTCAGTTTAACCGGTTAACCGTTAACCGACCGTTAAGAATTTTGACCGATTAATACAATCAGTTAAACAGTTTAAAACGTCATTTATTTATTTATTTTCAGTAATTTATCAAAATATTTAAAAAGGTTTGCTGCATGGTTAAAATATGCTACGCGTATAAACAAATTGTGTTTTTTTATAGAGAGATAAAAAACATAGGCCTAAGTCGCGTATAAGTCACATTTTATTATTTATTTAGAAATAGGCCTAATGTTTACAAACATTATAATAAACACTGTAAACATAGCTAGGCTATTTTAGTTCCCCTCACTCCACAACAAATCCTTTCAATTAACAGTATTTAGAAAAAAAACAAAAATTAAAAATATAAGAAGCTATAGCAATATAAACGCCAAGCCAAAACGAATTAATTTAGGTTAAAACAAAACTGAAACCAACATTGGGTCTCTCATTTGACACAAAATCAAATGTTTCCGTATTCGCTATATATTTGAATGCCAAATTATTATTTATTATGTAGCCTACTTCACTCGCGTTTCAATATCCACGTAAAACAAAATGTTTCGCATAACATCACGGCAGTATGGTGATAACACTTAATAGAACAGATTTTACTACATATTTAAACTGAGCAGTGTATTTTTTCCATATGTTTGATTGACTGTATTTTATAACATCCCTATGCCTGGATGTTCTTTGTTTTTTATTACACATTAGGTAGTCTAATATTGAGAAACACTGAATGTAACATTTGGAAATCTAACCTTTAAATCATTATTAGGCCTTAAAGGCATGTATTTAGCTGTATCTTATTTGTCCTATCAGCTTTAATAGTCTTGTACTTTATACTGACAGCTATTGATGTGGATGCATGAACAACTTCTGACGATTGATAGCAAGGCTGTTGAGTTATATTGGGTAATATGACAGCTGGCTAAAAGCAATATGTTTGTTTCATATAGTGCTATTATTAGTGTCAATTATATGACATAGCTGGTCATGTGATCTAAACATAGTGTCATCCATCAGGGGAATAAAACTAAATAAAATGGCTTTTTCTAGAACATTTAGAGTCCTTATCTGATGTGAATGAACATCAAATTTCATTATATTTAAAGTGATTGTTCAGTCCAAAATTAAAAAATGTTTTCTGAACTCAGATGCACACCTGCGAACCATACAGTACCGGAGTCCACCTAAAAAGGGTGGTCAACTCTGATATGGTTCACTTCTGATCTGAAAGTAATCTTACTGAATCACAGTATGCAATCATACTGAATCACAAGTACTGAACCACTATAATGATGTATGAATTGGTCAAACTATGTATTTATGTGTTTACTTACTCACTTTGAAAAGTGTGACTGCCACACTTCAAGCAGAGAAAACTTATATCTCATTTTTACTCGCGGAAATTGACTCCCGCATTCTTTTGCTCCTTCGCTTTACAGTCGTGACAAATAGACGCATGTGTCATTCCGTGTTGGCGCTTTGGAAATTAATCAATTTTAAAAATCAGGTATGAAAATGAAGGTCTCTACTCGGAAGGTGCCTGTTATAATGTTATGATCAAGGCTCTGGACTCTGAGCATAACTTGTGGTATAACTATAAAATATTTTCTATAAAAACATTAATGCTCTGGCAATTGGCAAATAGCTTTGGTTTTATATTTAATTTGATTACATTAATGTTTAAGTTAAGATTTACAAGAACTATTTAACTGCTACTATGTAAAAGGAATACTGCTGTAATAAAAAGCACATTATTTGTTTAAAGTTTGCAAACCAAATGTTATTGCACTTTTGTTCGTATAGCAGTACTTTTAAATGAAAAAAGTGCACAATACACTACTTTTGATTTCATTATTGAATTTTTTTAACAATGCACTTAATCACAATTAATCTCAAAAAATCGTGTGATTAATCACAACTAAAAAAAAAAAAATATCGTTGCCCAGCACTAGTCAAAATATATAAACCATTAAATTATTAAATCACTAATGACTGAATTTATGACTTTTCAGACAGTTTGCGTAAAATCACATTAAAATGTATTTTCTTCATTGTTGTGTTTGTTCTTCTCCTCCATGCCATGCTTGCTCCTCATTCTGGCTCTGTAGTGCTTGCCCCTAATTGCTGCTTGCAGCAGGATTTGTTTTTACATTTGTTATTGTACATTTCTGATTTTAGCTAAAACATGCAAATACTTAACTACTTACACAGTTTTTGAGAACTACTCTGTGACAGAACTCGAAATTCAGTTTCATGCACATTAGCAGTAATGTAATGTGCCAGCTAATATGGTTGGAAACAGAGGTCAAGTAGGAATAAGGAAACAAAAGCACAGAGTCTCTCTGTGACTGTGACCTTAAATACTGTTGTGGACCTCCAGTCTAATTTCAAGTAGACGTCTGCTCTTATCTAGCAAAAATGCTTTCTTTGAGGTAATTCTAGGACATTTTAAATGGCACTTTTATTTCTCTGGAAGGTTTGCCTCTGTGTTTGTCCCAATAAAGCCACATGAAACAGGCCTGTTAGCATACTTTGATGCCTTGAAGTGAAAGTTTATGCAAATATGTAAATTAGCATCGACACAAAAAAATCATAGCTATTAACCGACCATAAAGACATCTACACATTAATATGAGCACAGAGTTGACCAACTTGTGAACTTAAACCACCCACAAGCATATTGCCATTTTTCTTTCTCTCTTACAAGCAGAGACTATTTTAAAATAAACAAATGGATACTATTAAATAATATTACCATTATTATTAAAAGCTCAGCAAAAAGAGAACCATCCTCTCACCTTCAACTTCTTGTATTTCCCAAAAATGTCTTAACATGTGTAAATATTAGTTTTAACATAAAAAGTTAAAGGGATAGTTCAACCAAAAATGAAAATTCTGTCATTAATTACTCACCTTCATGTCATTCCAAATCTGTAAGACCTTCGTTCATCTTCAGACCACAAATTAAGATATTTTTGATGAAATCTTTGCGCAGAAAGTACAATACAAAAAGTATTCTTGCAGACTCATAAAATTAAGGTTGTACCACTGAGTCACATTGACTAGTTTAACAATGTCCGTACTACCTTCCTGGGCCTTAAACGTGGTAGTTGCATTGCTGTCTATGGAGGGTCAGAAAAATCTCAGATTTCATCAAAAATATCGTAATTTATGCTGAAGATAAATAAAGGTACTACAGATTTGGAAAGACATGAGTGTGAGTAATTAATGGTAGAATTTTCATTTTTGGGTTAACTACTGTATCTCTTTAAATAACACAGACATGTCACCTAACCCAAATCACATTTGCCTCTTTACAAACAGCCCTGTCCAACTGATATTTCACACAGTGGTGAACAGGTCAGCATTTAATTATACAGTTTATAGTTTATATACTATTTAGCTTCAAGAAGACTATGCGTCTCTCATTGCTCATTACTTTTTAATCTTTATATTCTTAATTGATATAAATCCATGGTGTGTGATGCAATCTTCAAATCATGTGATAAAATTAAGTTTTAAGAGCGTGAGAGTAGAAGGACTGTTTCATATATATATATATATATATATATGTATATATATATATATATATATATATATATGGAGGTGTGAAAGTGCAGCTAAACACCCCTACGATGCAACTTAACTTAATAACACTACATCACTGCAACACTATTACTACCACTATCAGTCATTACCAAGAAATTTACAGATTAAGATCATGTTGCCACAGCTGCTATTTCCTCAGAGACCAGCCCACAATAGACCATATTCAATTTGACAAAACAAGGATGTGACCATATTCAAGAATGAAACAAGGCTGTAAGGGTTAAAAGTACAGTTTGTTCAGTGGATTATAGGTTAAAACCTTTGCCTGGCAAGCATCTTTTCTTAAAAACTCCCATTGCAACCACAAGAAACCCACATCTGAGATAACAGAATCGTTTTAAATGCTGCAAATAGGTATCACAATATTATAAAGTACAACATGAAAAATTAACATTCATTTTGATATTAGCTAAAGATTATATTTAAACGTGTTATTAAATACATTTTTAAGCATTTTTATTTTTAAAATATTTCTAAAGATAAATTAGATGATGCCAATATTAATCTAAATAAATTTTCCCCCACTATGAAGAACCTTTTGTGCAACTGGAAGTTTCAATGAATGTTTAAGCAACCATTTGTGTTTTATAAAGTTTTATGAAACCATTATTTTTAAAAGTGTATATTACAGTATATTATTCATATTTCTATTTAAAAAAAAAAAAAAAACACACACACACACAAATAAGCAATAATAGCACTGCAAGTAAAACAATATTTCCAAAGGCTTCGTCTCTGCAACATTTCCTATGATTTCTTCTACTTATATAAACAAGTTATCACAGATTATCACAAGAGTGACTTCAGATTGCATCTGTGGTAATAAATTACCGTTTCACAAGCATCTATTTTGAAATCAGAATCAGAATGTCCTTATTTTCTACAGAGAACCCCACAATTAATTACTGTTGTTCACAACTTCTACAAAACAATAAGTAGATATTGAGCTTCACTATAGCAGACAAACACACAGTGGCCTGGATTAGGTACTTACACACTCCATTCTGGATCAACACGTCCTGCAACAGCACATACACACCACGGTTGTTCTGATGACAATAGGGAAATCCAAAACACATTTTATCCAGTGGGACTACCTAATGCTCACTGAACCCAATGACAGACACTGCTGCCCTTTATAGCATACGGCTCATGCACATTCATTAGCCCTTTTAAGAGACATACAAACATATTCACATGAGAAGCAGAGATGTGTTTCATACAGCTTCATTTGCAAGTGCATTTAGACCATCTCTTCTTGATAACTTCCATTGAACTGCAAATTATTTGCTGAATTACCATGTTAAAACATTTAATAAAGAGACGCCTTTATCTTGTAAATATTCACCTGTTCCTCTCTAAACATGTTGTCATACCACAAACACCAGACAACAGACTAGCGATGTGTAGGGTTAAATTACAGTTTTCTTTAATGTAAAATAACCCCATGAAGGCCTTTCATGCTGTAATTTGTTAGCCACTGTTTGATAAAAAAATAAAAGCAAAAAATGGTTTTATAGTGCAAGCACTTCATATGCTTTCAACAGGCCAACAGAAGAGCCTAGTGCAGTCTAATGAACATATAGATTACACAGAGAACAGACCTAATTTCTGATTAAATAATTATATAAATAGTTGACAATTAAGTATTAAACCAATTACATGTCAAAATATTTATTAATTGTCTGCCATAATTAATTAATTAATTTTAAAAAGAAAAGATGAACCTTTTTTTCTTCATTGACTTGATTAATGAGTTCAAGAAAATCTCATTGACAGAACAATTAAAATGCTTTTTTAATTATTCAAATATGTGTGTGTAAATATATATATATTTCCAGTGCATTGTGATTGGCCGAATACCTCAATCCTGTCACAAAAATGACACTACAATAAAAAAACAGTAAAACCAATACTCTACAAGCGCTACTCTACACTGCTCAAAACTCGCGTTTTAAAGTGGCAAATTCTATAAATATGAAAATGTACTTACAGGCTGTGAGTCAGAAGCACCAGACTGTCCTTGCAAAGTTGCCATTGTAGCCTACTCTCCCAGGAAACAGTCCTCCGTAAAATGTGCTGCACACATCTAAATATTTGGGTTGAACTGTTCTGGAACAGTGTTGTAAATACAACTTAACCACTGATTTCTAGTTGTGTCCTCTTTTGGAAGACCAAACAAAGTAATTTCGCTTTCACAATGAAACACAGAGTGTCTCCACAACATTGTGGCGGTGGCAGCAATAATACTACAGCAAGAATCAAAATTACGCCTTCTTTCTTTGCGTGAACATTTGGGCGGTTTTATGCAAATCTTTCCACACAGTGACATATGTAGACATGGGGGCGTGTTTAAACAAGACATTTTAGGAAGGCATGGACAAGTCTTAACTTTTATAAAGAATATCTCTTTGGGTTTAGTCTTTGCCATTTTTGCTCATGAAGCCAGAGTAAATCACCTGAGCTTTAAATGCCATGTGACTAACAAACCACAGAAAAATTATGTCATGACAACGCTGATTGGCTGATGCCACCACAAGAATGTGCAAAGTACTAAACATTTGCGTAATTCAAAATATGAGTAAAACAATCTGAGTTAAAATTCCCTTATATTAACACAGAACCCTGGGCCATATTTTTTACAGACTTTTCTTGGAGTGTATCATGACTTGTGATCAAGGCTGGATTAGCAATCTGACATACCATTTCCCGGTGGGTTGACGCACTTTGGGGCAGATACAGGGTCTTTTTTTTTTTGGGCCAAGGACTGGCCCATGCAGAGACAGAAGCCCTTTGGTTTGTACTGTATTGCTTCAGCCCTGTAAATATTTTTAAATATTACAAGTCTATAACCAGGAAATTAACAGAGGCCAGAGATGGGACACAAGAATAAACATGCTAGTGGAGAAAATATTGTACAGGCGCAGCAAACTCACTGTTCGCGATGCTCAAAATATTTGAAGAAAATCTTAAATATTGAATTTGGGGTGGAAGTTTTTATGAATGTATCTCAGACTGTCTTTCAAAAAGTTTCAACAGCATTTTCTTTTCATATATGGGTGGTGGCATGGGTTTGGCTGTTTGGACCAAAAATGCCAAGGCTGATTGTGACATCAAGTCTATTTCACTCTTTTAACTCCTTAGTGGCCACATGATAAGCGGGAAAATTACGCAGTGAAGTCTTTATCCAGTCATAAAAGCAGAATTCACAGTTTAATGCGGAATGTCACGGAATTTCTCAAATTTTGAATTAGTTAACCAAAAGTAGGTCATTACACTTAAATCAAATCACGATATGGACTAGTATCTGTAAATATAAAGCCGCAAAAGTCGATTTAAATATGAATCCTGCATGTTCTGCCTGTCTCTGTTAATGAATTGCACAGACGCGCGGTGTACACACACACACTGAAGCGCGCATGACGCTTGTGGTGATTTCAGCGTCTGCCGTCTCACTAAATGAGGACGTAAACACATGAGCAACATCTCCAGAACTGCTCTGAGAGTCACTTCATAAGCATTTTACCGTTTGATTTGAGTAAAACTAGAGTCATATCACATACACAGAACTGTAAAGGTATTCACGGCAACCCGTCAAAATAAAAGTCTGGTTTGAAATAACAATAGAATGTACACAGCCTACTGCTATTACTACTACTACATTATTTTTACATTACTACTACATTATTATTACTTTTATCCAAAGTGACTTACAAATGAGAACAATGAAAGCAATCAAAATCAACAAAAGAGCAATGATATACAAGTGCTATAACAAGTCTCAGTTGGCTTAAACACAGTACACGTGGCAAGGGCTTTTAAATAATATAATAAATAAAAAAGAAAACAGATAGAATAGAAAAAGAATAAAGCAAGCTAGTGTTAGAGGTCTTTTTTTTGCTTTTGTTAATTGTATAATAAATGAAAAGAAAACAGATAGAATACAAAAAGATTAGAAAGCTAGTTAGATTTTTTTTTTTTTTTTAAGAATGGAATAAGAATAGTGAGTGCTTAAGTTAGAGGGTCAAATAAAGATGGAAGAGATGTGTTTTTAGCCGATTCTTGAAGATGGCTAAGGACTGAGTTGGGCAGGTCATTCCACCAGGAGGGAACATTTAATTTAAAAGTCTGTAAAAGTTACTTTGTGCTTCTTTTGGATGGCACCATCAAGCGACGTTTACTTGCAGAACGCAAGCTTCTAGAGGGCACGTAAGTTTGAAGTATGAATTTAGGTATAGGGGTGCAGAGCCAGTGGTGGATTTGTAGGCAAACATCAATGCCTTGAATTTTATGCAAGCAGCTATTGGTAGCCAGTGCAAATTGATGAACAAAGGTGTGACGTGCATTCTTTTTGGCTCATTAAAAATTAATTTTGCTGCTTCGTTCTGGATTAATTGTAAAGGTTTGATAGAACTGGCTGGAAGACCTGCCAAGAGAGCATTGCAATAGTCCAGCCTGGACAGAACAAGAGCTTGAACAAGGAGTTGTGCAGCATGTTTTGAAAGAAAAGGCCTGATCTTCTTGATCTTCTTGAAAGCAAATCTGCAGGACCGGAGAGTTTTAGCAATGTGGTCTGAGAAAGTCAGCTGATCGTCAATCATAACTCCAAGGTTCCTGGCTGTTTTTGAAGGAGTTATGGTTAATGTGCCTAACTGGATGGTGAAATTGTGATGAAAAGATGGGTTTGCTGGAACCACAAGCAGTTCTGTCTTGGCAAGTTTGAGTTGAAGGGGATGGTCCTTCATATAGCAAGATATTTATGTTAGACCAGCTGAGATGTGAGCAGCTATCGTTGGATAATCAGGATGGAATTAGAGGTAGAGTTGAGTGTCATCAGCATAGCAGTGATATGAAAAGCCATGTTTCTGAATGACAGAACCTAATGATGCCATGTAGACAGAGAAGAGAAGTGGTCCAAGAACTGAGCCCTGAGGCACCCCAGAAGTTAGATGTTGTGACTTAGACACATCACCTCTCCAAGATACTTTGAAGGACCTATCTGAGAGGTAAGACTCAAACCACTGGAGTGCGGTTCCTGAGATGCCCTTTGCTAGTAGGGTTGACAGGAGGATCTGGTGGTCAACCATGTCAAAAGCAGTGTACAGATCAAGCAAGATAAGTATTGAAGATTTGGATTCCGCTCTTGCCAGTCTTAGGGCTTCAACAACTGAGAGCAAGGCAGTATCAGCTGAATGTCCACTTCTGAAGCCAGACTGGTTGCTGTCAAGGAGGTTGTTCTGTGTGAGAAAGGCAGAGACTTGGTTGAACACAGCTCGTTCAAGAGGTTTTGCAATGGAAGGAAGAAGGGAAACTGGTCTGTAGTTCTCTAAAAAAGATGGGTTGAGGGTGGGTGGAGGGATATGTTAATGATGTGAGTGAGTGCAGGTACAACTGCAGGAGAAATGGCTTGAAGGAGATGCGATGGAATAGGATCAAGCGGACAAGTAGTAGGATGATTAGAAAGGATGAGTTTGGAGACTTCTGCCTCAGAGAGTGAAGAGAAGGTGAATGAGTGTATGTTTGCTGGTAAGATGTGCCTGACGGATTGTGGTGTGGAAAATTGCGCACTGATGTTTTTAATTTTATTAATGAAAAATGTGGCAAAGTCGTCAGCTATTAGAGTTGATGCAGGAGGGGGAAGAGGAGGACAAAGGAGCGAGGAAAATGGTTTAAAAAGCATGCAAGAGTTAGACGAATTGTTAATTTTGTTAAGGTAGTATGTCCTTTTAGGAGTGGAGACATTAGCAGAGATGGAAGAGAGGAGTGATTGATACACATTAAGGTCAGTAGTATTTTTGGATTTGCACCACACCCTTTCAGCAGCAAACAGTGTCTAAACAAGATGTAAGAGTGGAGCAGAAAGTATCAGTAGCACTATTAGTAAAATAACACTACTAAAATTTTAACACTTTTAAAAGTTTTATTCACTACTAAAATTAAACAAAACATTATTTTAAAGGAATAATCAAACAACATTTCTTCCAGGTTTTAATTTGAATAGTAAATCCCATTAGTTTGCCAAAAAATAAAGTTTGCTTAATTTTCAATAATTAAATGATAAATTATGAAATTAATGTTTTATACCTTCATTTGATAACCAGAAAAATTTCTGAGGAAAAAAAAATTCATAAGGCCACAAAAAAAAAAAAAAAAACAAATTAAATAAAAAATACAATGAATAAATTAAGTTGTATTATGCATTCAAATAGTTAGACATGCTAAAACACTGACTTTGGTAACAATAAAAAATACAAATAATATAGTGAGAAAAAATAAAACATTTCATAGGGCCCTAAACATGTACTTTTTGTTAAACTTAATAAATTGATGTGAAAATGTATATACTATTAAAAAGGAGTTGAGAAACATTAAATGAAAAAAAAAACACTTTTTTTATTAAAATGGAAATCAGTTTACTAAATAATAAACTTGACTGACTGCTACTTTAAAGGAATTTAATTTGTGTTGTTTATTATTTATTTTTGTGTATACTATATAATTTTGTGCAATTACTTGCCTGTCAGTTGAGTTTGTGGCAAAACCTTTTGCAGTGTTTACATGTTGTTTATACCTGCATAAAATTTATTAAAATAGATGTTTAATTTCATAAAGTACAATTTGATTTCAAAATGCAGCTAAATTTTTTTACATTTTGTGTTTTTCAGTCGAATAAAAGACAATTTTTCCCTATATATTTCATCATTGAGGATTTCTTTAAAAAAGTTTAAAAATGTTGTCTTAACCCATTCTCATGAAACCAGTCTTGTGTCTCGTCTCGTCTCGTGGGATAAGTGCCATATTACTATAATATATTATAAAATAACTGCAGCTGATAAGTAAATTACCAGAATACACATCTTTTGAATGCATGCAAACAGAGAAGGATGCCTGCCACATAATGTAGCAAAGGCATCTAAAAGCAGTGGCTATTTAGATCATGTGAACACTTGACTGCTTGGTTGAAATAAGCAGCAAAAAAATAAATAAAAAAATATTTGGTAAATTTCCACTTTTTGAAATTAATATCCAAGCCTGTAAAACACAACACAACAAAAACAAAGGACTCAACTTGAAGAATTGCTCACGAAGATAAACCTTGGTTTACTGCCAGTGTCTTGTTAGTCTTATCTACAACCCCAATCTCAACACAAGGATATGAGATAACAACCCTTCACAGTCAATAGATTTAGAAAAAAAAAACTGAGTCATCCTGGCATGTGTGTCCATCTCATTTATGCAGGGCATGAGGATATTACACTGGCACTTCTGCTCCAGGCAGAGAAACACTACAACAGTAAGCCAAGCAGCCTGTGAGAAAATTATTTCTGATGTTATGTGGTTTACACATTTCAGATCATTTCCTATGTGCCCCTGGGGGAGGATGCTGATGGAATCTTTGATAGTATGGAGTATTCATATCAAAGTGATCAAAGGGCTCCAGTCACAGAAAAGCACAACCTATTGTGGTTTACCATTGTATATGTCAGGAAATATGACTCAAACAAATTCTCTCTACAAATAAACTGACTGAGGAAGTGTTAATCGCAGTGCTTTGAAATTCAATTAAACAGGACTAATAAAGCTACCTCAAATTACATACACTACTCATTATATATATTAAGGTCCAGAAAGTGTAAAAGCCTAGTTTACCTTGATGTAGACATTAGACTAATGAAAAGATGTAAAAGACTAATGAGGGAATGGAGTAGTGAAGGTTCATTAGCTTTTGAGTGACCAGCTATGGCCATTAATAGGGCAGCATGTGTGTCAAATCTAAGATGATGAGAAGTTCAAAAGAACTGAATTAGGCCAACCAATAAAGATTTTGAAGCCTACACAACTGAACTGAGAAATATTTTGTTTGCTGAGAAATTACTGTTTGCAAAACTAAGGTGAAAAATCTAAAGTGGCTTTAGAAGTCAAAATAATTCCGAATGTCACAGGCGAGCAAGATTGTTATTGATAGGCAGGGCATGAATCGCAATAATGTAAGATACAGAGTATGAAATTTGCTTTTATATAAAACAGGGAAATGAACAAGAAGTAAATACTGAATAACTTACATTTTAGACACAATAATGTCCCAGGTAGTTCACTCAGCCAATGAAAATAGTTCCACACAAAGTTGTGTCCAAGCAGCACACAACAGTAGTTGTTTCCAGAATGATTCATTGTTCGAATCGGTTGAGTGAATGATTCAATGACTCACTTATTAAAAAGTCACCTAGCTCGTTCCTGAATTAAAGGGTTAGTTCACCCAAAAATGAAAATTACCCCATAATTTACTCATCTTCAAGTCATCCTTGTTATATGACTTTCTTCTTTCAAACGAATCCAATCAGAGTTATATTATAGCATGCGCTACGCATACATCCTATGTCATCCGCCCTGAACGGTTTTCACATACGACACATAAATCAACCAAAAGAAAACTATATATAAACCCCCAAAAACCGATATATTCACGTTACAAAAACACATAGAAAAACAACAGCAAACCTTCATTCACCCCCCAGCTAACCTTTTGAGGATTTTTTATTACAGATGGATGTGCTTTATTGAACTTCTTTTGGACTGTTAAACAAAAACACCTACCCACTGCCATTATAAAGCTTGGAAGAGCCAGGACATTTTTAATATAACTCCGACTGGATTCAACTGAAAGAAGAAAGTCATGTACATGCCTTGTGGGTGAGTAAATCATGGAATAATTTTCATCCATATTTGGACAAATTGTTTGAATTAATGAATCAATTAATAACATCTAAAGACTTTTGCTTGTCGCCATCTACTGAATGTAATTAAATGCTGTACGCATGCAGAAAGAGTCACTGAAAATCCCTACCAAACTGACAGGCTGTCTTAAAGGGCACATCAGATGCAAAATTCATTTTACATGGTGTTTTAACATAAATGTGTGTTGGCATTGTGTGTACACGACCACCCTATAATGATAAAAATACACCCAGTGCTTTTTTTAAATCCCCAAAAATCATGAGCACTGTGTCAGATCAAGACGTTCACAGATTCTTGGCAGACTGACATCACACAGGCACTGGTCCCTCCCATAACTATTGACAAACACTGCCGTCTTAGCATAGACCCACCCTGAGTGAGCTATCAACAGTCCGCCATTGTTTCGATGCTGGAGCAGGTGTAGACAAGAATGTCTCCTAAGCGAATAAGGTGTATTGTTGTTTAATGTAAGAATGAACATAGCAGTCGTCATTTACTCCCAACATCTGAGCCACTGAAGACGCAGTGGATTACTTTTGTTTTTGAAGGGAATGTACCCTCAATCTACCTAAATGCGTTTATGTTCGCACAAATCATTTGTGATCCAGGCTTACCTACAGAAGAAGTGAGTATACGTTTTTTTATTACATGAATCTTTGCAGATCACCTTTCCAAATATGGTGCTAGTTAGCACGTTCCATGGCTAAATGCAGCTAAAGTTTACAGTCTCAGAGAACTGCTCGTCACCCCACAGAAGAGAGGGGTGGGGTGAGCAGAGCTCATTAGCATTTAAAGGGACATGCACCGAAACGGGTTACTCTAAAAAACAGCTGTTTTTGACAAGGTTAAAAGGGTGTTGTTTTACACTACAATTGAGAGATTTTAACCAGAGTATGTTATAGACTTTTCATGAAGACCCTAAAAAAATCATACAAACTTGTGGAAAATGGGCATCTGATGTCCCCTTTAAAACAATACAAACAGTGAAGCTTCCCACTTACATAAAGTATCATGACTAGATTATTTAATTAATTTTTTAATGTGTTTTTTATATATACAGTAACTACGTGTACTAAGCCAAATGGACAATATAATATTAATAATTAAAGATTATGCAGCCCTGACACTTCACTAAGACAAGTCAGCATACTGGTAAAAATTATTATTCTCTCAGAGCCAGAAAGTTCATTGACTGCCAGAAGCTTTTTCCACTCTCAGCTGGTGACAGAAACCTTCATGGTGAGGTAATAAAAACGTGATGACATGGCAAAAGAGGACTGCCATGAGCAGTAGTGTTTGTGTGCACTCTTCACTTATGGCTTTACCTAATCTGCTCTACATTGACATTGCATAGATCTATATCTAAGAGTCTCTCTATTTTATGAGAAATAAGCCCTATCTGTTAAATTTTCAAACAGAAGAACAGAACCTCAGTATGGCAGTAAGGTATTATATAATTGCTATGAAGGGAAAGATATGGTAGAGGTTCTAATCATGAATCAGGCTAAATGGGTCGCTGATTCTTTCATTGCCTTCTCTGCATACAATGTCACTGAACTTTTCAAACCCACATACTGTATCATATTATGTGCAGAAATTTTGATCTTTCCAAAAATATCTGAGACTTCATATAAGAAGCCTAATGCAAACTGCCTACATAAACCTTCTAAATATTCAACCACTGATCTTGCTGTCTATTCATTTTTAACATGACCAGCTGGGATTCACAAAATAATGAAATGAAGGGCCAATAATGATGTCAGGAGTTTCACAAAATTATAAATTAATAGCCTAAAAACCAGGTTCTTATTTGCAGCAAGGTCAATGCTTAAAACTTAAAATAGTACTGTTGATAAGAGAATTACTATGAAATGAATTATTGCTTTCTCTTGCATTTCCATTGTCTGAAAAAACAGATAAAACAAATACCTGAAAAAAGTCGCATTTATGCTGTTGATTACATTCAGTGTGTAACAGCTGATTTCATTTATTTACTGTTAATTAATATTTGCACAAAATGAATAATGCCTCTAATAATACAGCTGACAACCTGCAGCAGTTTTCAGCCAAAACTTTACAGTTTCGAATCATTGCACTAGTTGCACGTAAGATTGCAGATAAGAAATATTCAGAAGTTTGCTTTGTTGCACGTAACAGCCTCATTAAGACAGATGTGTCATTTCAAACGTCTGGGACATTTGTATCGCAATTGCAATAACCACAAAAGCTGCTACATGTTAACAGCATCACTTGTTAAGGGCTCTTAAGGCAATGACTATCATTCATGACACAGATCAGGGGCGTAGTGATGGGAGTGCAATCTTTATAAAACCTTTATCCAGTATTTAGAAACAATTGGAGAAATCATGGGAAAGTCATGGAAATGTATTATGGGAATCCTGATGTGATGAACTTCACCCGTGGTCACTCTGCTAGGATACTTGTGTAAACTTGAGGGGAAATAACTACATACATTCAAGTGACGCTGACACTAATTAGTTAAAAGTATTTGCAAAAATGGCTGTGAAAAGTGTAACGGCCGCAAGACATCCCTTCATTGCAAGACATCCTCCAATATAAAAGACTCCGAAGCTCCCGTATCTCTTAATATTGTTACTGGAATTTTTACCTCCGTTCCAATCATCGACACATGTCCATAGGTGATAAAAGGCGCATAATCACCATTTCCCAAAAGGTTACCCGATTTAGGAAATCCTTCACCCAGTGAATCAACAGGACTTAACACAGATGCCACAAGAGCAGCTGGTTTAACGCGAAGAGCCTTTCCCCCTCTACCCTTGGCTTTAAGCACAGGGCACTCATTTTTCCAGTGGCCTTTACCATGGCAGTAATTACAGATAAGAGACGAATTTCTGGACATATGATCTCCCTTATTTTCAAAAAATTCGTCCCCTTTCCGAAACTCAAAACTCTTGTGTGTTAACACATAATCATCAGCTAATTCAGCAGCTTTAGCAGCTGTATCCGCTTTCTGCTCATTTATATACGTTGCAATACGAGCGGGTACAGAATTCTTAAACTGTTCCAGCACAATTAAGTCAGTCAACTCCTCAACTGTGGTTACCTCAGATGCCATACACCAGCGATTAAATGCAATACTGAGCTCTCTAGCAAACTCAACATGAGCAACATTAACACCTCTGGACAATGTTCTAAATTTTTGTCTATACGCTTCTGGTACTAACTCGTACGATTTCAAAACTGCTGCTTTTACGATGTCATAATCGTTACAGTCTGAGACTGGAAGAGAAGAATAGACTTCCTGAGCCCTGCCAGTAAACACGCACTGTAAAAGTAGTGTACGTTCCTTACTGGGCCAACCTCTCGCTTCCGCAATCCGTTCAAACAAGGTAAAAAATGTATCCGGATCTCGCTCACTAAATTTAGGCATCAAACGCAAATTTCCCGCTGTGTCAAACATTTTAGAAGCACCCTGAAGAGCATAATCTGAACCATCATCCATTCTGCCTTCTCTTATCATATCCAAGCGATATTTCTGCAGCTCTATATCTGTCTGTTTGATTCTATTTCTCTCACGCTCCATTTCTAATTTTACACGCTCCTGTTCAAGCTGTAACAGTAATAACCTTTCTTGTTGTTCAAAAGTTAAAAGGTTGACAGGTGGTTTGCTTTGACTAGCAGTAGCTGTATCAGACATTTCAATTAATATAGCTTGTTCTATCAGTTTTGTTTTAATTGTTTCTCTTATTGTACTCTCTTTTAATCTTTTATCTTCAAGTTCGATTTCATAATGATCCGCAATCTTAAATAACTGATCTTTTGTGAACAATTCAAGTAACGCTTCAGAGGGAGAAACAATAAAATCTTCTACGAGATTAGACATACTGCCTCTAAAATATACGTTATAATTAATATAGTGATTCACAAATCTCACGTGGTAAGAAAAAAAATTCCCTTTCCCTATCTATAGAAAAAAAAAAACAACTAACTAACTCATCCCTAATCTTCGTGTGGTTACTGGCGAGGGGTATTTAAGCACCAACTCCCGCTGGTACAAGAAAAGCAACCAGCAAGCTGGCGACTATCTCATACCACGGCCATGCTCCCGAGACAACTGCTCTACTCACGGTCACCACAAAAAAAATAACAAAAATTACATTACCTACTTGTTCCAAAAGGGACCAAGCAGCTACCCCTAACAAGGGAACATCAACAATAATCTCCCCACGATAAGATTTGCAAAATCACTTACCTCTTAAAAAAACGGCATAGAACAGCTAACTGACAATACAGCAACATAAGTCCTCAAAACAAATAAATTCAACGCGCATTTCCTTCCAAACGACGAATAAGACCTACCAAACAATAGCGTTAATCAAACAACATTCTCCCGGTTTTATGTTCAGTTAATGAACGTGCCACGTTCATTACAAAATAACCGAAAGCAACAAAAACGCTTCTAAACCATGTCGACAAATAACAGGAATTTCTTTAACAAACGAGCGGACGAGCCCCCATTTGTCACGGCCGGCTCGCAAGCCGCGACAAAGAAGGGAATGACACGTTGAAGTTGTATGCAAAAGGAATAACATTTATTAAAGTAAAAGTAATAAAGTAGAAGAATAAACCAAAAAAACGGGAACAAGACAACAAAATGGCACGAGGGGAGAGCAACCCCCGTCACGACTGAAGGGAGCTGCTTTAGTTTGCCGGCATCAGCTCTAACACAGGTGTAAACCATCAGTCATTATGACGTCACTCACTCCAACTCCAACCTACAAAACAGATAACAAAAGGACAACCAAACCCACACAATATGACCCACACTGGGGTCGTAACAAAAGTAAAATTAGTGAGGTCTATAAGAATTTGTTTGCAGGTGCCATTGGTTTGATATGCTGTTATCTAGTGCAGTGACATTGAAGTGTGGCTTGAGAGGCCAAATACTAGGGGCCACTGAATGTGACAATTGTGAGATCTTATGAATAAAGTTACTTCTTAGTCTCTCTAAACCACAAATGAGTATGCAAGAAGGGAATTGGCAGCACCACACATTGACAGATCAGTCAACATGTTTAATGTCAACTGCTGTCTAAATACCCGTCATGGACGGCGGTAAAGTTAGTTTGACGTTTGACATTCATTAGACATTTGTTTTTGTTTTTTTGTTTTTTTTGCCGATTAAACTCTTTGTGGCTGTTATGTTTTGAGCCCAAACTAACTCATATAGTCATAAATATATGCTCTTTACGTTGCACGGCTTAATTTCTAGCGGAATGAATGTAAAAAATTAACCATTTAAATTAATTAAACAATTTAACTATGTGACATTATAATATAAAACCAATACTAATGTTAGAAAAACATCCCTGTTATTGCACAAAGCTCCGATTTTTGAATTACCATTTTATGTGTTTTATAATAATTTTACAACTTTTAATGTATGCAATAATATAAATCCATTAAACGGCAACACCATTTGATCTAAAGGTCTCAAACCAACTGTAAAATATTCAGAATATTATTCCCTATGATGCACAAGGCTTGATTTTTCAGATTATGCCTTTATTGTTTTTATACACAGTACTAAATCCATATTTTTCATATGTTTTATATACTGTACCCACCTAAATTAATTAAACTCTGACACTGTTTGAGATAAAGTTATCAAACCAACTGTAAAATATTCTGAATATTATTCCCTATGATGCACAAGGCTTGGTTTTTTAGATTATGCCATTATTATTTTTATATACAGTACTGAATCCATATTTTTCATGCTGTACATACTGTACCAACTTTTAATTTAACTCTGACACTATTTGAGAGAAAGGTATCAAACAGTTGAACACAGCTGCAAAGATCATCGATGCCCCTCTCCCTTCCATCCTGGACATTTTCCTTACACGATGCTCAAGCAAAACCAACAGTATCGTGAAGGACCCCACCCATCCTTCCCACAGTCTCTTCCAGCTCCTACCATCAGGAAGACGGTACCGGAGCATCAGAGCCCACTCCGCCAGACTGCTCAACAGCCTTTTCCCCCAGGATGTGTGAGCCCTGAACTCAAATCACCCCGGCCTCCTCTGAAACCCCCACACAAACCCTCTACCTCCAGAAACATTGACCATCTACCCTCCTCCACCCCACAACACCCCCCAACCTTGCCACATTACAGAAAAACTGTCAGAAACATTATAACCTTTTTTTGTGTGTGTGCAAATCTCCTCTATGCACACTAGACACTTTTCGCACTCACTGCTGTGTGTACATAATCCCACACAAGACTCAAATATGTGTTTACATACTCGTGCACTACAAATCATCTTGCACTGTCCCCCAGCCAGCTGCTTGACTTACGATGCTTCTCTTTGCACAGGTACAGTATTATGTGAAGCATTCGTATAGTCTATGTATTTTTCTTTTTCAGTCTATGTATAGGTAAACATTTACAGGTACAGTGTTAATGTGTAGCATTTTTATAGTTTGTATTTTGTTTGTTTTTTGTTTTTTTAGTTTATGTATAGATAGACATTTATATTATTATTTATTATATTATTTAAAGTCAAAATCTGTCAGTAGGTTAGCTGTGTATAGGTATAGTATTATGTGAAGCATTTGTATAGTCTGTATTTTTTAGCTTATGTATAGGTAAATGTTTATATATTTACATTTACATTTACATTTAGTCATTTAGCAGACGCTTTTACCCAAAGCGACTTACAATTGAGGACAATTGAAGCAATCAAAAACAACAAAAGAGCAATGATATACAAGTGCTATAACAAGTCTAAGTTAGCCTAAACGCAGTACACGTAGCAAGGGCTTTTAAATAATAAAATAAATAAAAAGAAAACAGATAGAATAGAAAAAGAATAGAGCAAGCTAGTGTTAGAGGTCTTTTTTTATAATTGTATAATAAATGAAAAGAAAATAGATATAATACAAAAAGATTAGAAAAGTAGTTAGATTTTTTTATTATTTATTTATTTTTTATTAATCGAATTAACTCAATGCGCTTCCATTAAAGAGAAAATAAAAATAAACAACCAATAAAAGAATAACAAAAAAATAGAAAATAAATAATAGAAAATAATTAAATAACCATCAAATAACTAAATCAATATCCAATAAATTACTAACCAACAAATAAATAACTAAAAAAAACTAAAATATACAAGAGTTCCACAGTATATATATATATATATATATATATATATATATATATATATATATATATACACAATATATACAAAAAAAATATAAAAAAATATAAACAATATATTTAGTATATTTATAGTCAAAATCTTTCAGTATGAAAGTTGTGTATAGGTTTTTACTTTTTTACTTCATTGTTGTATGTCTGTATTTATGAAGCACCGTGGTCCTGTTGAGGCACGACATTTCGTTCCACTGTATGTCCACACATGTAGCGGAATGACAATAAAGCTCAACTTGAACTTGAAACCAACTGTAAAATATTCTGAATATTATTCCCTATGCTGCGCAAGGCTTGGTTTTTCAGATTAAAGTTTAATTAATTTAAGTGGATTAAGTCTAGAAAACATGAAAAATATGGTTTCAGTACTATACATAAAAAGAATAAAGGCTTAATCAGAAAAGCCAAGTCTTCTGCATCATAGGGAATAATATTCAGAATATTTTACAGTTCTTTTAATACCTTTATCTCCAATGGTGTCAGAGTTTAATTAATTTAAGTGGATAAGGTATAATAAACATTTGAAAAATATGGATTCAGTACTGTATATAAAAACAATAAAGGCATAATCTGAAAAAACTAAGCCTTGTGCATTCTAGGGAATAATATTCTGAATTTTTATATTATTGCATACATTAAAAGTTGTAAAATTATTATAAAACACATAAAATGGTAATTCAATTCTGAACATTTTAGTATTGGTTTTATATTATAATGTCACGTAGTTAAATTGTTTAATTAATTGAAATGGTTCATTTTTATTTATTTATTTATTTTTTATTAATCGAATTAACTCAATGCGCTTCCATTAAAGAGAAAATAAAAATAAACAACCAATAAATGAATTACAAAAAAAATAGAAAATAAATAATAGCCTATAATTAAATAACCATCAAATAACTAAATCAATATCCAATAAATTACTAACCAACAAATAAATAACTAAAAAACTAAAATATACAAGAGTTCCACAGTATATATATATATATATATACAATATATACACAGTATATATATATACAATATATACACAGAAAATACATAAAAAAAAAAAAAAAAAAAACAACACATATATATAGTATATTTATAGTCAAAATCTGTCAGTAGGTTAGTTGTGTATAGGTTTTTACTGTTTTACTTCATTGTTGTATGTCTGTATTAATGTAGCACCGTGGTCCTGTGAGGCACAACATTTTGTTCCACTGTATGTCCACACATGTAGCGGAATGACAATAAAGCTCAACTTGAACTTGAAACCAACTGTAAAATATTCAGAATATTATTCCCTATGATGCACAAGGCTTTGTTTTTCATATTATATGAGATAAAGTTATCAGACCAACTGTAAAAATCTCTAAATTTTATTCCCTATAATGCACACGGTTCTGTTTTCAGATTATTATTCTGTTTTTTTATATATTCAGTCTTACTTCTATATATTCAGACTTATAAATATATTAATATTTACTTCTATATATTCACAATTTATATTTATATATTCAGATTTACATTTATATATTCAGACATACATTTATATATTCAAAATTATAACTATATATTCAGATTTAAATTTATATATTCAGACTTATAACTATATATTCACAATTTACATTTATATATTCAGATTTTTATATAATTATTTCCTGTTTGTTGTGTGTATGTGTATGTGTATGTGTATGTGTATGCATGTATGTATGGTGTTCCAGTTTAATGTATTGAAATGGATTTCACGACTGTGTAAAAAAATTAAAAGTTCAGTTCTCTATATAAAAAACATCAGATTAATGATCTGAAAATATACAGTTGGTGTGATAACTTGGTGTTCAAGTTTCATGGATATAAATGTGTTCAGTACTGTAAATTTTTTTTTTAAATAATAATAATAATCTGAAAACCAAGACTTGTGCATTATAGGGAATACAATTTTGAGATTTTTACAGTTGGTCTGATAACTGTATCTCAAACAGTGTTAGAGTTTAATTAATTTAAGTGGATTAAGTCTAGAAAACATAAAAATATGGTTTCAGTACTATACATAAAAAGAATAAAGGCTTAATCAGAAAAGCCAAGCCTTCTGCATCATAGGGAATAATATATAGATACTTTTTACCGTTGGTTTGATAACTTTATATCAAACGGTGTCAGAGTTTAATTAATTTAAGTGGATACAGTGTAATAAACAAATGAAAAATATGGATTCAGTATGGTATATAAAATCAATAAAGGCATAATCTGAAAAACTAAGCCTTGTGCTTTATAGAGAATAATATTCTGAATATTTTACAGTTGGTTTAATATCTTTATATCAAACGGTGTCAGAGTTTAATTAATTTAAGTGGATTAAGTATAGAAAACATGAAAAATATGGATTCAGTACTATACATAAAAAGAATAAAGGCTTAATCAGAAAAGCCAAGCCTTCTGCATCATAGGGAATAATATTCAGAATATTTTACAGTTCTTTTACCTTCATCTCCAATGGTGTCAGAGTTTAACTAATTTAAGTGGATACAGTATATAAAATATGAAAAATATGGATTCAGTGCTGTATATAAAAACAATAAAGGCATAAACTGAAAAACTAAGCCTTGTGCATCATAGGGAATAATATTCTGAATATTTATATTATTGCATACATTAAAAGTTGTAAAATTATTATAAAACACATAAAATGGTAATTCAATTCTGAACATTTTAGTATTGGTTTTATATTATAATGTCACGTAGTTAAATTGTTCAATTAATTGAAATGGTTAATTTTTTTTTACATTTTTTCCCCTGGAAATTAAGCCATTTGCAACGTAAAGGGCATATATTTATGACTATCTGAGTTAGTTTGGGCTCAAAACATAACAGCCACAAAGAGTTTAATTGGCAAATAAATAAAAAAAAATAAACAAGCGAATGTTTAATGAATGTCAAACGTCAAACTAACTTCCCGCCGTCCCACACGGGAGATGACCAGACAATATTTAATTTGCAGGTCAGTTAATGAGGAGACAGTGAAGCGTGAAGAAAAATAATCATTTCTCAGGATGCAAAAAGCACACTCAGGTCACTTTCCTGGTTATCTTCTGTTTTAAAACCACACTTACCAGGTCACTGGCGTTTTTGGCAAGCTCATCCTCACTGGATGCTGCCGATTCCACCACCAGCTTCTCGAAGCACGTCGAGCCCAAGGACGAGCTCTTCTGCTGGGACATCACCAGATGAGACACCAGCAGCTTCGGGCTTCCGTGCGCGGATACGGAAATCTCCGGTTTACTGACTGAAGCGCCATCAGCAGCGGCCAGCGGTGAGATCCCGAGCCCTTTACCGGCGCTGGAGTCCGGCTGCTCACACAGGGTCACGTCGCCTACGAAAGACGGCGGAGTTGAGCAGCACAGATTGGGCTGCGAGGACGAGAAGACCCGATCCAGGACCTGTTTCTTCTTTCTTTTAAACATCCACAACCCGCTTTCTTTTTTACCTTCCCCGCTGCGTCGTTCGGACCCCAGTTTGGGGCTCAGAAACGGTTTGGTCTTCTCTTGGAAATTCCTCCACATCCTTCTCTGGTAGGACGTTGATTGAGGGTCTTTAGCGCTCTCATCCTTGTGTTTCTCCTCCATGGTTCCCGTCCAGCAGCAGCAGCAGCAGCAGCGGCAGCAGGCTGTCAGCGCGCGGAGCGCCAGAGACACTGAAGCGCGCGGGCGAGCGCACAGGAGCGCGTGTTCTCGATCGCAAATGACACTTGGGCACTTACGACACATTCACTTTATCTGACGATGATGCTGCTGCTAGTGACATAATTCAGAGGGTCTTTCACTGCACATTAACCTTGAAGTCTACACTAAAACCTATTACCGGAACATTTGTTTTCATTTAATAAAATAGCCCTATAGAAGAAAACACAAGGTAAAAAACAGAAGAATAACAAACAATAAGGGTTACCTGTGAAATAAACGTGACCGTGCATCTGATTCACTCTTTAATGACTTAATGACCTGACAGTAACCTAAGAAATAGCTAGTGCACGAATACATAATTGCAGATACGCCTCCCTCTGGTGAAAGTCAGTAATTATAAGGAATTTGGTGAGTGTATATTTTACAGGACAGCTCTACGTACAGTATGTCATTATATTACATAATGTTAATACAAGCCAATTGAGCTATTAAATGTTGTTGTTTGTTACTATAAAAAGTGCTGATAATAATACAGGTGCATGGCACACCGGAAAGACACATGACTTACAGATAAGCAAAACTGCCTTAACAGAAGTAGCCTATATCAATAATAACATAAAGACAAATTGTGTGTGTGTGTGTGTGTGTGTGTGTATAGGCTAATGATATCGATATATATAGATATAGCCTATATAACTTAAAAAATGACTACAATACAACTACAATGAGGTATTATATTGTCTTTTAAATTATGACGTTAAATTTTTTAACATACATGGGGAGGCAACTCATATTGCAAATTTAAACTGCAAAGGTGGCAGAGAAGTGCTTCGGAAGTGGAATAGGTGTGTCTAATGTGGAACAGAGGCATAAATGCATTTACACAGCAATTACACTACTTTGATACAAGAGCGGTGGTTCTGAGCAGGCATAATTTAGTCTGGCTTTTATGCGCCATTGCACATTTACTCAACATTTTGAGCAGGCACACGCTGTATAAGCTTTACTGCGTAAGGACACCTTTAGAGTCGACAAGTTTTAACTGTATATCATTTTCATATTCGCTTTCCATTACAATTACTAGCATTTACAGTGTAAATAACCATGCTATCGGTTTAAAAGTGAAGGCAAAGCCAAGAGTATACCACCCACAATAAAACCCACTCAAATTTCCTTTCAAAGATCTTAGAATTTGAATTATTTAATTCTATAAAAGCTGTAACAACTGCTGTAAAGGCATGTCTGTTTGACGAAGAGCTGTGATGTTTAAAATGTTTATGTGTATCAAATTGATTTTACACACAGCAAGTAACAGCACACATTAGGTCATTAACAATTCCCCTGAAGAGACCATCACGACTTAGCTTTGAGGTGTGGGAATACTGAGTACATTTGCTATTGCATAATAGATGTGTTACAAATCACAAAAGGGAAATCATTACTGCTATACTCTGGCCAGAGAAGCCCATGAGAATTAACATATCTGGCTTATATCTCAGTACTTAATTTTTGTCAAATTATAGCATGATGATGAACTGCATCATCCAAAAGCTGTCATCATTTCCAGAATAGAATGTTAATTAGTAGTAATTACATTATATTAAGACAAACAGATGTACTTTTTTTTTTTAAATACCATATTTGCAAATTGTCTGCATTATCTAGTTGTCAAGTAATGACACACTCCTGTCAGAACATGCCATGCAGTAGCTAAGAGATCAGACTAAACAAACATAGACTACAGGGAAACAGTTCACAAGTAAGTAAAGATTTCAGCTTTACTCTGCTCTATATATATATATATATATATATATATTCCTTTGTCATTGCTGCTATGTTATGATGGATGGCTATATTAAAACTGTAAATGATCAATCAAAAGGATTCATTCCTGCTAAATGAATACTTTATTCATGAGTTCATCAGGTTGAAACAGTACTCAGTGGCAGATAATCGATAGTTGATGTAGTTTGCTGGAGCCCTTGAGTTATGCTCACTACATTTAATGCGATGTAAGAGAAAACAGGGCTGCATTCTTGCAGCTTCAAAAGGCTTTTGATTAAGCTTCATCTGACAGTATGGCTGTTTACTGAGGTTTCTTTTATAAAGTAAAGCATTCTCAGACTCTGTTTACTAATTATACTAAACATTTTACAATATTAACTGACACCAAATAAATTCACATTACACTGTAATGAGATGTTTGCCTTTGATGAAGAGATTAAGTTTCTGGTGACAAGCCTTTGAAAATAAAAATTCTTTAAGTGCCAGACTTTTCTTTAACTAAATAAAATGGGGCTCTAGCAAATGAGTGCTAGTTATGTAATTATGTTTTGAATTAAATGCTTATATAGGACATATGGAGAGCAGCATGACCAATCAGGAACGCACTCTGAGCATTCTACTGGAACAAGCCATGAAGATCAGGGACGATGTGGTGACTGGTCTACGTGCAACTCAGGGTTCAGTCCTAATGGAGTCGTCTGCTAGAAAACTACTGGAGAACCACATTCAAATCATAACTCACATTGTCAAACAGCTCAGCAAAGACATCCAGGTGCAAAATGAACAATTATAATTACTTTTATATTATATTATATTATATTATATTATATTATATTATATTATATTATATTATATTATATTATATTATATTATATTATATTATCCCATAAAATGAGAATTAATAATTTATTAGAATGAATGCCCATCAGTCAAACAGCCTAGCAAAGACATCCAGGTGCAAAATGCTATATATTATATTATATTATATTATATTATATTATATTATATTATATTATATTATATTATATTATATTATATTATATTATATTATATTATATTATATTATATTATATTAATTGTATTGTGTTATATTATATTTTTATTTTAAAATATAATTGTTGTATTTTCCATTTACCACTATAAAAGTTTACCCAACTATGAAGACTTCTGCTTCTGAGTACCCTGTAAATGTGAAAGGGGTTTGTTGTGTTTACTTTGGTGTTTCTCAGAAAGGTCTGAACTAATTACATTGATTGACAGTTAGATCAATAATCAAAGCATCTCAAAGTTTTCCATTTACTGTTAGTGTGAAAGTGTTTTATGATCAAGGTACAATTTGAGGAAAAATGCCGGCCAGCAGAGCCATTTACCCGATGGGATACATTATGCAGAATATGTGCATAAAAAATAAATGAATCAAATAAATCAAAGCTCAGCAGTCAACATAGCCAGAATGAGGCTTTTTTGTCCCTGAAAAGTAATGACGTAACCAGGAAACACAGGCTTGATTAGCAATGGAAAAAAATAAGAATATAGGCGTAATTGCTTGGGCTAAACCACTTCTGTCTTTCCCTCTAAAATGATAAAATATGTACTCAAGGTACATTATCCAAATTAGATGCTGATTCAAGATCCTTCTAATAATTACTCCTGCATTATAATGGAAAAATACTGAAGTCTGTCAAACTGTGATTACAGTAAGTGACTGCTGATATGAGCAATCACACTGTTATATGACCGTGAGGAGAGAACAATCTTCTGTCTCCCCAGGTGCTGGAAGCCCAGATTATCCAGAGAGACAACCTTGCTGCAGGGACGGCTTTTGCAGTCAAGAGCTTGGATCACAAGAACATGACGGGTATTGGGGATCTCAGAGGCAGAGTGGCAAGGTCATAATTTACACCAAGATTTTATTTAGATGTCCCAATATATTTCACTTAACTTAACTTAACCTAATTTAGTTTTAGTTTTGTTTTGCTTTAAAGAAACAAGATGAATTAAACACTAATTTAATTTTTTTTCCATTTTATTTTCCCAGAGGTCCACTTATAATGTTAACTATTTTTGCACCAAAAACAATTATAATTTTAATTACATGACCATGAACTCAAAGACTAGGCTGTTATTTCACAATACTATGAGTGATTCATAAATGATTATGATTGTGTTACTAATGATGTTTTATAACAATGAGGCTGAAAATAAAATGATCACTCGTGTAAGTGTCATAAGTGTGTGCACAAACAGAAAATGAATCTTTAATAATAATAGTACACAAAGGCAGCAGTAAACACTCCAAAACACAAATATGACCAGACACTGAACTGAGGAAATACAGGAGGAGCACAGCGAATGAGGTAAATAATAGAAACAGCTGAACAGAACAACTAATAATCACAGTAAGCATGACAACAAAGGAAGAGTGGAAAAAAGAAGAAAAAAAAACACATGAACTAATGAATACAAATTAAATGTCCATGATACTGAAACTAACAGAAAATAGATGTGACAGTAAGAATATATATTTCCAAACAACCAGCTTAGTTGTTAACTTGTAAACTTATTAGAGAGATGTCTTCTTGGCGTTGTTTATTCAAAAAAGCCTCATATTTATACAGAAATTTCTGTTGAAGTAGATAGAGGTTAATGGGTTAGCAACGCCTTTCTGGCATAGACACAGAAGACTGGGAATGGTGAGATGAACTGATATGTTGGAGATGTTTACCTGCTGCATGACCTTTGACTCCTCTCTTATTAAAATCATCTAAACTACTCTTTCCTGTTGTGCTCAAACAAGATGTGACCAATCAGAAGTTCTCTGACATCTTCTGAGTCCTTCTAGAGTTACAGTGGCAGATGAGGTCACTCGTTTTTAGATGACAAAATGTCAAATTGCAATAAACACATTTTATTTATTTATTTATTATTTTATTATTATTTCAAAAGGTCAAACTGCAATCTTTACAATTCCATAAATGCTCCACAATTTTTGTTTGTGAAGAAAATTTAGGAAAAATGTCTTTGTATCTTGTATGAAAAAAACCTACTTTATGTTTTTACTTGAAGTAACTGCTGCTAACTGTTACTTTAAATAGTTTATGACCTTATAATTATAATATATCAATATTTTATTTTTGATAATTCACTTTTAAAAACATAAAATATTGATGTTATTGCTGCATAGTGCAACTGAAGAAGAGTTTTGCGAGGTGGAAAGCAAAAATGTATCAAAAAGTGTTTTCTGCAATGCAAAAACACCAAAAGGAACTTTATTAAAAACAATTTTTGTTTTCTTAAAATAAAGGTCATGTTAAATAAAGAGTAGACAGACAGACTAAACAGACTGTTTATTGAAAATTAATGAAATATATCCAAAGGGTTATTTTGAAAGGTCAGTGGCCAGTGGTTAAGCAACTTATGATATACTTTTGTAAAATATGCTCAAAAGTGTTTACATGTTTAAAAAATATTTAGATGAAAATGTTGGCAAAATTATGGAATATTTTGCTATGTCAGTAAAACTCAAATTGGAACAGACGAAATACTTAAAGTTGTTAAAATTTCTTTTTGTCTTAGATGTGATGCTAGCATTGCTAAACTTTCATCAGACGTTAGTGCTGGACGGCAGGACATCCTGAAACTCCAACAGGAAGTGAGCAAGTTAAACTCTGGGCTGGAGCTGAAGCTGAAAGACATGGAGCTCAAGGTGAGACGTTAATGGCCAGGCCATTGAAGAGCAATGTCAAAATATATTCATGCAAAGGCAATTAATGTAATATCAACTCTTTGCAAAAACAAGGTGTATGTCAAAGAACATAGTATTAACATATGTAAATATATACATAGCCTATATGGTAAGACCATGGTTCTTTCTGGCATTGGCATGTCTGCACTTGTTTTCCTTTACTTAGGCATACACAAATAAATAATATTGTGACCAAGCCAGCATGTGCATTAGATATGAAATTGCATGAGTTTTCCACTGGGGAAACTGCAGCATTGTCATCCAAATACTGAAGTCTGTGCATGGTCACTGTGTGGGGAGTAACAGTGAATCACAGCGATTGCAGTGCATTAGCTCTGGGGAGTGGGCACCACACACCATAACGGTAATTGAAAATGAAAGGGGCAGAGGACAGCCAGAGCTTATGTGTGTGTGTCAAATGCACATGGGAACACTAGCTTGCACTGATGTCAAAACATGGCAATACACATTCTTAGTTAACAAATTTATATTTGTAGAAAAAAATTAACCAGCTCGGTTTGATACAGTTTGGAGCTAGAAGGACATGTGAAGTGAATGTGTTAACAGCTGTATTTTATATTGTCTTATCATCTGCCAGCTGTTTCAGGATATAGGAAAACTAGAGGTGTCACTGTCAGAGAAGTTCATTTCTCAGAGGAATGCCACTGGAGATTTACAGAAGGAGATACAACGACAGGATCTAAAGTAAGAGCAATTAAAGCCACTTTTCAGTAGTCACTTGTATAATTGGTTTACATGTACACTCTCAGAAAAAAAGGAAACATACAAACCAGAACGGCCAAGCACAGGAACAGTTTCTTCCCTCAGGACTCAGGCAAACCATCTCAAGAACACTTGACAATGTAGAACACAAAACACTACTATACATTTATTTATTAACACACATACTTATTTACATTTCAAATTTGCACATAACATACTGTACCTGTACATACAAACTGTCTATTTTATGTATTGTTTTTGCTATTTTGTATATTATTCTTTTATTATCTGTGTCCTGTCTTGTCACTGTCATTCTGTTGCACTGAGGAGCTTTTGTCACTAAAGCAAATTTCTTGTATGTGTAAACATACCTGGCAATAAAGCTCATTCTGATTCTGAAAAGCTGTCTCTGGGGCAGTACCATTTCAAAAGGTACACCTTTGTACAATATTTACCCTTAAACAGTGCCTGTTAGTATCTTAAAGTATCTTATCTTGCATATTAATATCTAAAGTGTGTATATTAGTAAGATTTGAAAGGGTCCGCCTCAGTGACAGCTTTTATATTTCAACTTTTTGAAAGTATAATATTCATACAAGAATTAAACTAGTGGGCTGTCTTTATGAGTCATTGAATCCTTCACTTAACCAATGTAAAGAATGGCTATTAACAATGTCCATTAACAATGTAATACAAAAACTGATTCTTATTTATTGACATTAAAAACACAACTTGAAGATTTGAATTGGTGCAAATTCTGAACAGCAGATAGATTCTATATCAAGTTTCACAGAACAATTACTTAAAATATATATTAACTGTAAAACATCTGCTGGAGCATTTTAAAATAAATACTGATTACTTTTGTGACTTGTAAAATGACAAGGAAACCATTTGTAATTTTTTGCTTTAATTGTATTCATACTGAACAAAAATGTTTTTGATATGGAAAGTTTCATTAAGAAGAAATGAATTACTGTTTTACAGCTGACATACTGTAAAAGTGTCCTTCAAATGGAATGTTATTAGGTTTTTTTTGTACTCTGGCACTTGTTCTTGTACATTTTTAAAATGTTATTGTATTTAGCAAAAAAGAAAAACATGGCTCCTTGACATGCTCAAAAGAAAAGAGAAAAGATGAGAAACAGAAAAGGCCAAACAACATTGAATCGTGCATGTCTCCTAAAACCAAATGTGACATGTCAAGTTGGAATATACTGAAGTGCGAATTAAATTTTTCATTTATTTATTTTTACTTGGCAGACATGTTTTCAAGTGGTTTGGGCTGAGGGACTGCTAATATTTACAATAATTGATAAAAGAAACAAACATCAGACCTGTTGCCGAAATCTATTTTAGGCCATTAGTTTCTTCTAATAAAATTGTGAAGGGCAGTAGTGAAGGGACTTGACAGCCCTGACATCACTTATTGCAATACTTTCCCACCGGCCAACTCTATCAAATCTGCTGTCAGGAGAGTTTGTTCTGTTGAGACTGATGTAAATAGGAAACTTGAGAAGCGCCTGGTGTTTTGGCACCAAATGGCTCCCAGGGGAACCAATGACTCACCAGATATCCCTCCAAATAGTGCAAATGCCAGTCTATGTGCTGCCACATGGGCATCATGGCATGTACAAGGTGACTTTATTACCTCCTGACTGCATTGTGGAGCACAGATGGCAGAAGAAATGGAGCCTTGCCCGTGATCCCAGTGGAAAACGTACTATCATGGTGTGACAGAATCAAAGCAATTGGCTGGCTATGCTTGGCCTGTTATGTAATAGTGGTGTGTCAAGATAGCTTACAGTGACACATGAAGAGAAGTATATGGGCCAAAGAGAAATAAACACAATGAGAAGGAAACTGGGAACTATAGCATGAGCACAAATGTGAGAATGATGTCTATTCGACACAATTTAACATTTATAAATGAGATCGGGCCTAGTTGACACACTTTTTACTTCAATGAATATAGAGTTGTTTTTGAAAGTCAGTTTATGTATAGTTTTAGCTTCAATTAAAAAGCCATTGAACATTTCTGCCAAACACTAAAAGAGTTACGAGACAGCAAATACTGAAGAAGTAACATAAAAATATCATACTACTGATTGGTATTGTTTTGTAAAATTTAAAAGACAAAAAGACGCCTTGACCTGACCTGACATTTCCATAACAGTAAACATAAGATGTCGGAATTTATTTTATATCATAGCTTTGCCATAATCACAATATCTTAATGGCATTAGTTATTACAATAGAAGATTAATGCAATTTAGTATGTAATGTGGCATGTATGTATTTATGTATATTTATGCAGGATCTCTAGTGGTCTGAGGGAGGTGGAGGAACAGACAGTGAGACTGAGGAAGTGGGCAGAGGAGCAGATGAAAACCACAGTTCAATTACACACAGAGAGCAGCCAGCAGCTGCGCACACTGCTGCAGGACAGAGTGGTACATGTGTGAATGCGTCTTTCTGAGTAAACATTACAAGTGTGCTATGTCATAGTGAAATGTCACTGTGGTTTAACGTTTGTTGTCTCAAAGTCAAACTATAAATGAAAGGCCTTTGTAGAGAGCACACCTACTAGTAAATGATGTATATACTTAAATTAATAATATATAATTTATATATACAGTATATAGTTAAGTCATTAAACACTAGATGGGACAGACTGATATGTCCTTTGCATCAAATCATTTACATGACACAAGCTAATTGGCCTCAGCTGATTCTGAAGCCACTGAGCTTTCTAGCTCAACATTTAAATAGTCTGGCTCAATGGACTTCAGAAACCCTCCACCTCCCCCAGCTCCACCTGTATGTTATGGTATTTATGTATACCTATGCATGCAGCAGCATAGCAGCAGGTTTGTGCATCTATTGGCAGTAGAAGGTACTTGCTCTGCAGCAGCAGTGTGTAGCAGATCTAGTCTGGCAATACCAAATAAACTTACATTGTCATATCCATTGACAATTTAGACTATATGTACATAATCTGTGCAAAATATGTACTTAGGTTGAAGTGGAAAGCGAGCTAAAGGAGAACATCGCTGTTCTCTCTAGTCATCTGGAGAGGTTGGAGGCACAGTTGGAGAAGGTGCAATCTTCTGACAGGACCAAGCGCTCAGAGAGCAAACTCAGCAGCAAGATCAACACTTTGGAGCAGTGCTTCAGAGAAGAACTAGAGCAGATGAGGAGGGAGTACCAGTCAGGCAAGTCTTACATTAGGATGACATAACCATAATAAGCCCTTAGAACATCTCAACTTGTTATCTACAATTCAAAAGTTTGGACTCCAAACTGTATATAAATAGCTGAAGTATAATATAGACCTTTTTAATCCATCATATTTAGTGCCTTCTTGCCCACACCTCTAAATTGACAAATCATTGTAAGCCAAAATCTGAACAGTAAACTAGCACATCACATGCTATGTCATTTCTTGAAAACAGACTGGAAAGATTGTGTTCTAGCTGCCTGCCATGCAATACCAACCAAAATGAGCGGCCCAATTTATCTCTCTTGTGGCTGTTTCTCCAGGCTGTTTGCTTGTAAAAGCTTAAGCCTGCAGGGTATCTTCCACCTTACCAGATATGACATTTATTAGTTTATTTATATTTCCTTCCTGTTTCCAAAAGTTATGGATTGACAGACTACACTGTTTTCCAAGCATTCAGTACAAAATACCAAATCAACCTCAATAAACAAACAGAACAAAGAATTCACATTCATTGTAACCTCCTGACTTGAAATGTACTGTACTTGCTCTCAAATTCTCTTTGAGACTCCTGTGACGGACTGAAGGCAGGTGATGCATTATAGATGAAACATCTTAACACTCTTCTGCCACAGAGTTAATGCTCCCACAGCTTTCTGAAGGTGATCTCCTCTATTTGTATTTGCCAGGGTTCCATGCGGTTCATGATGCCATTGCATCTCTGAGACACATTGGCAACACCAAAGCCAAGCTGGACAAAGGAGAGCTGCAACGAGACATCAGACAGATCCAGAGAAACATGGTAGCACTGAAGGAGCCCTGACTGGATCATTCTTTTAGAAGACAAATATGCTGGAATATACAACCTGTGGACACCAAGAACACCAAGAATGATTCAGCAGAATGTGGGCAGATGGACAATACAAACAAATAAGCTCTACATTTGTTTTCTAGATTGAAAAAAAAGGATTTAGTCAGCTTCTGTGAGGTCATTGCCTTTAAATCTCTTTTTGCTGGACCAGACTTTGAAATCAGATTCTGAGTGAACAATCATTGTTGATGAAATTCAATCAAGGTACAATTACGACAAATCCAAGATTAGACGCACAATACTCATGCAGACTCAATGCTGAACGATTAGGAATATGAACTGTTCTGTGTTTGTCTGCATGACCCCAGGCCAGTATTGATTGTAATGAATGCTATATGAAACAAACAAGATCGCTTTGTTTTCATTTAATTTTCCAAGCCAACAATGCATACTTGCAAAGCATAAATACACCCAACATGATAAACAATTATTGTTATTTCCCACTTTTTTTTCTGTTTTTGCTATGTGCTTTAATATTTCAGGGACTCAATAGCTTTCTGCAGTCTACTGTAGGTCAGTTGTGCAGAGATGAGTAAAGTCAGTTATTTGGAAATGACAGTGAGGAAAAACAGAGGTTAATTAGTTCTGCCAGTGCTTCTGTAGGGCAAAGATAATGCGTCAGACAAAAAGCTTCTCTGACCATAAACAGACAATCTGAAGAGCAGATATCCCACTGCTGCACATTCAAATGAGCCCAATAATGATTTTGGATCCGAAGCAATGACTCTTTTAAGTTACATAAATGCAATAGCAGTAGATTTAGTGTATTATAGTCAGCTGAGCCTTGTGGCAATAATAATTATGGCTGTCGCTTTAGGGAAGGCACATAAAAATAATCATGAGTCATTAATGTAATTTTTCATGCATCAGCGCTCACGTGATTGCAATACAGTGAGCATAAGCTAATTCAGTTATACCATAAACTGCATTAAAAGAGCCATGCATATAGATCAAGTGTCTTTTTAAATTAGCATAGCATGGTCATGTAAAGACTTTCAGATTTTGTAAACACTGATCAGTGAATAAACTGCTCAGTGTGCAAGAGATGAAGCAGAACAATGTTGAAGTGCAGGTCTCCTGATGGAAGTGAGGATGGTGGACTGTCTCAGCTGGATGGGTAAAGGCGTCTGTGGAAATCCACCAGTCTGTGGTCTCCTTCTGCTGTTGCCTTCACCAACAGAGTCTACAAGCCCAAAACACAATGCCATTCTTAAAGGGGTCATGACATGGATTTGTAAAATCATTTTAATGTGTAACTTGAGGTTCATTGCATATTCACTTTAACAGTCATATATTCGAAAAATGATTGTTTTGAACCCTCACTCTGACTCTCTGTATAAAATGATGCTGGGGCTCTACAGATGCAAATATGTTTGTTTAAACCAAATGCATTAAAGTAAGTATTCCTTTACTCTTCCAGTTGTGCTGTTGTCAGGAGTAGCTCAAGCGCATCGAGTAAGTTAGAAAGTGAACAAGCACAAGTATCAGACTGAATGCCAGTAGGTGGAGCGTATAGTATGATGATGTAAAATGTTTCATCGATGTTCTAGAAGTAGTCATATGAACATTTATTTGCCTGTGTCATAAATCCCACAATATCCAAACAAGATGGTTTTGGAACTTGGTTAATAATTTTTTTTTTTTTTTGGTACTGGCGATGTTGTAAGCTATGACATTTGCAGGATGTTTAATGGTACAAATAATTCTTATTTATCAAAAAACTCTGGAAAAAATTGATTTATCATGTCATGACCCTTTTAAATACAAAGCTTGAGTTTGTGAATGTAGTTCATTCATCTAATTAACTGTATTAAATGGCCAATAGTTACCATACAGACAATTATAATAATCGCTGAAGCAATTTGAAAAAAGTACATTTATAAAATAATTTGTGCAATCAATTGCAATTAATCGCATCCAAAATAAAAGTTTTTATTTACATAATATGTATGTGTACTATGTATATTTATATTATGTATATATAAATACACATAGATGCATATATAAGAAAAATATGTTTATATATTAAATGTTTATATTAAAATATACACAGTACACACACACACACATATATTATGTAAACAAAAACTTATTTTGGATGCGATTAATGGCGATTAATCATTTGACAGCACTAAAAATAACAAAATGGATAATGAAACACTGTATTACTATAGGTATTAATAGGTATTAATCTTAATATAGTAGGTAGCTGAAACTGAACTTTCAGTACGCTTTATTACATTGGAATCAAATCTGATAAGGGCAACACAAGCCTGAGTTGCTCATTTGTTTTCGAGTAGAGCGAGTGAATGCAATTGCTCACATCTATCAGCTCCAGGTCATCTTTAGCGTGCAGGTGGCGCAGGAGGTACCAGCGTGCCACTGACGCTATTGTTTCAGAGCCGCCTGAGGCTGAAGCATAAACAATCTTCTCCAACAGGCGTCGGGTTTCCCTGTAGAAGAACAAACCATTATCAATCTGATCCTGATCCAGTTTAACCTCTGATATTATGAATAAAGGTGATATATTTCATATTTAAATAGACTAAATAAGAATGCAATGCTAAGAGGAGGCAAACAATGAAATACAAACATGTGGCATAGAACAGGTCGGAACGGATCTAACATGTTGACTGAATGTTAGGGTGACTAAATGTGAACACAAAACCCTACTAAAGCTATATGCAAAAATCCTCTCATCAAGAGAGTGGCAAAATAGTAGCTTTGTGAAATGGCCCTACCTGGCACCCATCTTTATAGAGAACTGCAATAAGGCTTGGAAGAGCAGAGCTACTGGTGAGCTGCCCATCTTTAAGACTTCAGTGCTGGCCTCCAACACCAGATCCTTCCACTCAGAGACACAGACACCAGCCTGTTGTCAGAAGTACAATTAGACATCTTTACACAGTGTTTCCTTGCATTGTAGAATGGTCTGTAAAGTTTGTGCAATGAAATGAGTAATTAAAAAAAACCTTCTAAAACAAGAATTTCTGGATTTGAGATGTATTTTAGCTGGCAAAGTTCAGACTAATATATGACCGGCGTCTGGACACGCTGAAGGCTGACACGCTTTAATTAAAAGCAATGAAAGCCTAGCCACAAAGTGCCTAATTCAATTTAGCAGGCAAACCTGCAGTCAGCTAAAATGAATGCAATATGCTGCCAGTGGATGGAGGGGAGGGGGATGGACAAAAAGAAAAAGGTGGGAGGAAGTGGAAGCAGAGAAAAAAAGGGCAAAATGTGCAAGAAAGATGCCTGAATGTGCTGAAAGAAGCTTAGCCCAAAATAATAATTTTCATTTTTATTAGCAGTCATACAGACACTAACAGACAAACTATTTCAAAATGTGATGAGGAAAACATTAAGAAAAATACCAGATGTATCCAAATGGATTACAAATGTAGTAAAAAATGATTTAGAAATTGTACACAATAAATATAAATAAATAAATTGTGTGATTGCCTTTTCAGCAGCCATTACTCCAATTTCTTTTTACTATTCATGTTGAATTGTGCTGCATATTTTTTGTGGAATTTTGTGATGCATTTATTGTTCTTTGATGAATAGAAAGTTCAAAATAACAGCATTTATTTGAAATAGAAATCTTTTATAACATGTCTTTTAAATTTTCTTTACTGTCACTTTTGATCAATTTAATGCAACCTTGCTGAATAAAATTATTAGTTTCTTTCAAAACACCATCTTATTGTCATACTTTTAAATGGTATTTTATGAAATTGTAATTAAAAGTTCAATTAACCAAACACATTGGAATGAGCACAGAGTGGTCTGATAACCTTGTGTTTAACTTTCCACTATTAGACTGTCAACAGCGCTACAATAGGACTCCTTTCTTTCATCAGTTTCGCCGCATGATTGTCTGTTATATTACAGTACATGCTTGTTTGAACAACTTTTCATAGCTGTTCATCAATCCAGTCAGTGTATTATAAAGACCGCAGGATTATCACACAGTGATCTCATGAGTTATTATGAGCTGAATCTACCCTGAGTAAACCGTTCCTCTCTGTCTAACAGACGGCTGCCATGTATTTGTGTTTGAAATCCCACTGCACATCCTCTGATCTAACGCAAAGACTTGGGATTTGCAAGGTTTGACAGCTGTCTAGAGGTACTCCACGTACAAGAAGACCTGTTAGAGGACAGCACAGCAAACAAAAGAAATCTATTTTCACAAAGAAAGCAATGTTACTTTAACTATTCTGCATTATTCTTCAATCATTAATATTCAGGTAAACTAGTTACTGCTTGAAGGTGACAAAATGGAAGCAGCTAAATCTGAAGTCTGAGACCATTTGTAGACTTTGTATTTGACATTTAAACGTAATACATACATACACACACACACAGATATATCGACAATTTATATTATTTTTAATATATTATTTACTTTTTTCAAAATCTGTCTGTTTACTTCTGTGTTTAAAAACAAAAAATGGATTTAGTCATTCAGGCCACACTGTATATTATAAAGAGTGTCTGAGAAATCTGCCCCCATTTCTCCCAACTTCCCCTTACAAGATTAATCTGGTACTCACCAAACACGGCATAAGTGCCAGCAGGGCTAGTCGGAGCAGACTGCTTATCTTTCCAATGTGGTCACCGAGCTGAGAAGCCAGCTGAAGACTCTGTCTATATGCAACAGAGGCCTGAGCCAGCAGACCCTGAGAATGGTACACTTCTGCCAACCACTGACAGACAGCAAGATCAAATTAACAATGAGCAAACCTTGTTAAACCTCCTTTCTATATAAAATATAAAAACATCCTGTGTGATTTAATAAAGTCTGTGAAACGCATTCGGACCAGGGGAAACCAAAAAGGCAACATTTAAAATTAAATACATATAACAAAGCAAGATGCACATTCACATTGACTTTTACTATGAAATCCATCCGACACCAAGCTCTCCTCGGTGAGATGCTGAATGTACATACATGCCAGGCGGACACAGATGTGTGGTTGGCCATGACAGCAGCGCTGAGCTGATCCAGCACCGCAGGAGGAACACAGTTACCGGCGTCAGACAACAGGAGGCACTCACACTGAACCTGCCTTAATCTCAGGAGCACCACAGGATGCTCTGGAGATACACTCAGAACCTGAGAAAGGAAGAGGAAAGTATACAGTTATATGGGCATAAAATAATTAGATGTTAAAGTTTTCCTTCCTAGCCATTATGCTCTTTAATGTCTTATCATATCACAGGTTGACTGGTTTGCAACATATGTTGATGTTCCAAGGAAAATATCAGAATTTAAATTTGTGATATTAAACATGCAAAACACAAATGTCATGATCTCAACATGGTGGCCACCAGGAGTGGGGGAATGTGGGTAAATAAAAGAGCTTTTTCAAAGCCACTGATATGACTAGAGTCAAGTGAGTGTATCATTTTAAACATATTTTTCTATACCTCTAAAAGATTTGTGACTCAATGTATAATTTTTCGTCATGCTCAGGAGACTTTCCAGAACTGCAACACTGAAAAAAGTAAAAACTAAAATGGCAATTGTTACATAATTGACAGTAAAGCTGTCATGAACGACCAAAATTCCCTTGATCTTTTGACATATAAGAGGTCACTCTATACTATAAAAACTATAAAAACATCCTGCAAGTTTCAAAACTCAAAACTTTTGAGTTAGTCTAAAAACTTATATTGAAGCCAGTCTGCCTAAACATCAGCATATGAAATGTATGACTATAATGCTATAGTGTGGCTAAACACTGCCTCCACAAAAGAAGATCAACACAGCGGAAGTCGTGGCCTAATGGTTAGAGAGTTTGACTCATAACCCTAAGGTTGTGGGTTCGAGTCTCGGGCCAGCAATACCACGACTGAGGTGGCCTTGAGCACACTGCTGTGTGTGTGCACTTTGGATGGGTTAAATGCAGAGCACGAATTCTGAGTATGGGTCACCATACTTGGCTGTATGTCACGTCGCTTTCACTTTCTACATCGCTGCCTGTTTAGCCCCACCCACCGATTTGTGCTTGTAGTGTTTATGAGAGAGGTGAATGCATAGAAACCAAATGAAAAAAAATGGCTCCGAAAGACAACAAGATGCTGTGCAGTGCAAGGTTGTGGGAAAATTAAAAAAAAAAAAATTTGCATTGCCTTCCACGTTATGAAAAAACTTTGAACTTTTTATTTAATGAAGTTCCAGAATGCGTCAGTAAGAACTCTGAAGTCCTTTTATTCACTTTTCAGCACGGATTCATTTACAAACAAGGCACAATTTGATGCAGGATTTTCAGAAAGACTGAAACTTAAAGAGGATGCAGCACTGACTACATTGGATCCGACAGTAATGTGTGAGTAACTGTCTTCATTACATGATCACTATTGCATTTGATATGTGTATCATCTGTGAAGGATGTAGGCTGTCAAACATACACAACTATTAGCCAATCACAGCAGTGGGCGTTTACTTCCGAGTCTACAATCCACCACACCTATTCAAACAGAGCATTCAGATGAGGGGAGTTAAAAAGAGAACAGAAAATAGCCTATTACTTCCAAATTATGATTCCATTATAAGTGGACCTCAGAGATATAATACAACGTCTCTGAATAAAAAACAAAGGCATTTCATGACCCCTTTAAAGATCCACTTAGATCTAACCATTAACAAATACTTTCATTGGTGAAACCTAATGCAGTGTGACATAAAATTGCATTTTGAGTTGTATAAAACCAGTGGTTTTCAACCGTGTTCCCGGAGGACCTCGACACTACACATATTCAATGTTTCCTTTGTCTGACACCTCTATTTCAAGTTTTGCAGTATGTGTCCATTGGCAACGAGTGAGTGGAGCAGAGTTACAACTCTTTTGTACTGGAGCTATGGGACTGACTGTGAATTGAAGAACCACCTGTTTAGAGCGACCAAGAGCATCTAACTGTTGGGAAAAGCTCAAATTTATGCAAACGAGAGGCATCAAACAGCAGGCAGCAGCCATTTGCTGTGAGAAGCATGTAGTGACTGTCATCTCTCACGAGCATTACAAAATCTGCCGATTTAGTTTAAATCATATAGTTTACATATACTATTTTTCATTTAGATTTTAAATGCAGTATCATGGATTTTCGTTGGCCAGGACATTGGCCCTTCAGGAGCAAAACTGGACACTCCTGTTCTACAAATATACCTCAAAGGGGAACAGCTCAAGCATTGTGAGTAGATAGTCAGCCACAATATATGGATATTAGACAGATGGTGCCATGTCAGTGCATGAAACGGGCACACAGTTCTGCTTTGAAACCCAAGAACAGGTCAGCCAGTCTGTGTATGCACCTGTTCCCAATTCACACAAGAGAGACGCATCAGTAGGGGACAGCATGACATAGAAAGAGAAAGCATGTGTGTGGGTGTGTGTGTGTGTGTGTGTGTGTGTGTACCTGGGAGCAGAGAGTCTCTGCCTGGTCATATTGGCCACTCTGTTTGAGGCCAGTCACGGTTTGCTGCAGCACCCATCCCTCCAGAGCCTGAGCCAAGAGCCCATCCTCTGCCTGCAGGCCCTTCACTGAGAACAGACCGTATACAGCACACATAGTTTTAGAGCCATGCTCCCATCAGCATATATACAAATACACTGACATGACATTCTCAAGTCTCACTGACCTTTTTCAGACACCAGAGTCATGTGCGCCCTCTCCAGATCTTCTCTGCGAGGGGCGGAGCCTTGGAGTAAGCATGCAGTGTTCTCTGTGTGACAGGCAGCCATAAGCCCCGCCCACCCAGCAGCATCATCTGCATTTGTCATACAGAGAGAAAGACAGAGGACATATCAATCCATCACTGAATCACAGCCATCTGACTTAGGCTGCAGACAAATCTTTCATCTGGCTGATATATCGATGTCTCAGTGTCTCCTCTCTCATCTCAAACTTTTCACATGGGCCTCTCTGCATTGCACTTGGCATATACTCCTGCTGACACGTTTAATGCAAGGTTCTTACTATCCAAATGGAATATTTTCATTGTTTTAGGGTTATAGAAGACTGTGTTCTGTCCAAAACTGCATTAATAACCTTCCTGGACAAGAAGCCAAAGCTCATTACAACTCTGGCATAAATTCTGGTTTGTATATTTCAAGGGTCCCACACTTTAAAGTCACTATTATGTCATTTTACTAAGAGAACACACTCTCTAAAAAGATATTTTTCACAGTACACTTCCCCAAAAAATATATACTCTTTCTCTTATACTCCTATAATACTCTGTTATAGAAAAATAAGATATATGTCTTCTAAAAAATTCTTTTTTTGAATCTTTCAAATCTAAGAGTTAGTAACTTGTTTAGCAGCTAACTTCAGAACTGATCCAGAGTGTCTGATTGTAACTCAGTTTACCTGGGCACAGCAGCACGGCTCTCTGGATTGTTTTCAGAGCGTTTCGTCTTCTGTCCTCACCAGAGTGCCGGCCTGAGGCCAACTGATTCACTCCACTGTACAGCAATGCCCTCTACAGATGAAAAGAGTTGAACTCGTTAATGGACACAGATCTTGACACAAGAGTTCATCCATCCACAAATGTTAAATTACCTTTCCAAGCGTCAAGCTGGCATGACACGCCACACTTCCAGCCACAGCACCTCCCTGATGAAAATAAGAACACTTACGGTTAATACTTTGATAACAGGTGAACTATTCTCTTTCTCTAAAATATGTGCGAAAGCCGATGTGTGAATACTTACATTGGCTTTGTTGGGGCAGTACTGTGGGACCAGTCTGGAGAGAAGAGCCCAGAGAGAAGGATTTCCTGGGTTCCTACAACATAGCAGATGTCAAACACATTTTTTTTTTAATATAATAAAAAATGGCTCACAGAAGAAATAGAAGAATTCTTGTTATTCTGGGGTGTTCTGGTACCTCATTTGACATTTAGGTTAATTAACCAAATGCAATGATTCATACCTGAGGTTAATTAGATTAAAACATCTTCCCTTTAATAGCATTTGAGTGTTTTTAAACCTTTGTAGGATGTAGATTAAAGGAGGATATTGAAAGGTCACTTGCTATTGGACAAATAAAGAGAAGCATTTAATTTAATTAAAGTCCTCAATTCACTACTCAACAAGACATAATGGAGCCGAACGTATATTCAATTAGTAAAGAGTCCAGGCTTCAGCTGATCAGCAACAACTAAAGGTCTATTTTGATCTCAGTCTGGCAATAATAAAAATAATATAATATAATATAAAATAAAATAAAATAAAATAATATAATAAAAAATAATATAATATAATATAATATAATATAATATAATATAATGTAACATAACGTAATGTAACATAATATAATAAATGTTGGTGTCTGTAAGATTTGTAATGTTTTTTAAATAAGTCTATTATGCTCACTAAGGCTGCATTTATTTGGTCAAAAATACAGTATAAACAGTAATACTATGAAATACTATTACAATATAAAATAACTGTTTTCTATTTGCATATATCTTAAAATGTAATTTAATCCTGTGATGCCAAAGCTCAATATTCAGCAGTCATTACTCCAGTGACTGCAAATCATTTTAGTATGGCTGCTTAGCTGCTCAAGAAATATTTATTATTATTGTCAATATTGAAAACAGTTTCTGCTGCTTTTTTTTTTTTAAACCGTGCTACATTTTTCAGGATTCTTTCATGATCAGGAAGTACACTTTTGATCAATTTAATGTGTTCTTTGATGTATAAAGGCAGTAATATAATACCCTTATTTTTCAGGAGGGAATCATGATGAAAGATGCTATGCAACAAAATTAAAGGTAATCAGACATATCTGATATCTTAAAATTAATTGTACTTAATATAATATGTACTTTTGTTTTAAAATACTAATATACTATATAATAGATAATGTGAAGAAAGATTTTTGGACAATAATAATTTATAGTATTGTTTGTTGCATTTTGTTCAAACAAAAACTCAGATTAACACAGAAGCAAAAGAAATAAATTCTTGTTATTTTATCAAGTTGTATCAAATTAGGAGACACCGTATCTCTAAATATTATAAATTACCTGTGTATAGCCCTAGCAGCCTCCCTGTGTACGCCGCTATAGTTGCCCTGCAGGGCCAGCAGGGTGCAAGTGAGCAGACAGCGCACTTCCACAGCGCCTCCTACACCTTCCCCCAGTTTTAGCAGCTCAGTAAGCGTAGCACTTGCCAGGGTCACATCCCCATGAACCAAACCCAGAGAACACAGACACTGCAGACTCTCTGAGACGGGCTCTTTCAGCATGGAGCTACATACACATGAACATAAACAAGAGGAGAAAGGCTTTGCTTTTGACGGCTGAAGCATAAAATATGTTGCTCTGAGACAGTTGAGTCATTATGTTACCACTTGAAGAGAAGAGTTTTGGCATGATCGATGTTGCCCAGCCTGTGCTGTATCAGGGCCAGTGCAGTGAGTATACAGGCCTTTTCCTTCTCACTAGAGGCAACTGCAAGGGCTTTCTCATAGGCTGGAAATAGGCACACAATCACAATCACAAGCTTGAGTACTTTCAGAAGGCATTGTGGGCACTATTCGAGATGGTAACAGTCAACAATCATGAAATGGCAATGACTGCTCACCCTGAACACTTTCTGGCATGCGTCCAATTCTGAAATAGGCAAGCGCCAGCCCAATGAGATCATGCAGCTCCTCTAGTGGTGTGGAGGAATAAATACGCACTGCTTCTTCCCACTGTCCATCATCACTGACAGCAACATAAGGAAAAAAAACATTATTTTGCACTAATAAATCTAATAGCATTGCTGTAGATGAAATGACTGATGGCATAGTTGTACGAAGTGAGTTTTACCTGAGTGCATGTCCATAACCCCTCAGAGCAAAGCTGAGCTTGTCTGTGTGAGGGGACGCCTGAAGCAACTCGACAGCTCTTTGGAGAACAGAATACATCCAAGAATAATTTAATACCAGTGTGGTCCAGATCAGCGTCAGAAACTTTCAGCAACAAATATTAGGCATTCATTTTTTAATAAATTTTAATAAATATGAACTATATTTAAAAAATGTTATAAATCATAAAAAAAGCTTTATGTCATATATAAAAAAAAAAAACATTAAAATATTTAAAATGCATATATATATATATTCAAAGAACATCAATTCATGCTAAATGTGATAATACAATTAAGCCCGGAGCATAACATAAAAGACCTAATATAAAAAAAAAGTGACTACTTTTCATTAATTCCATTCCATTCGTTTTAATTTCCGGTTTAAAATTTGTCAAGCAGACTTGCTGTCCATCTGGCTGGGCAGAATTTCCAAATGTTTAAATAGCTAGAGGTGACAAACCTGCGATATGCCTCAGTGGCCTGTTTCTTCAGCTGCAGGTGTGTGTTCAGGTATCCGAGCATGATGAAGGCATCTGGGTCTGTCTGAATCCTCTCTGGTGTGAAACAAAGAGAGCACACTGAGCTTCATTACCTCACTTCATCTTTAAATCATTTGTCATTGTCACATGGATCATTTTCTTAATATTTAGGGAGAAACACATTTTTTATTTTATCTAGCCATTCCACCTGCATTCCTGGTGAAATCATTCAATATATCAGGATAAATATCCTTTTAGCCTGGCCTATAAAACATGCATATAGTGCCATATTAATGTATTTACATACTTCATAATGGTAACAGATATAGATTATGTATTATGTTTTTTTTTTGTTTTTTTTTAAGATATGAACGAGACAAAAAAAAAATCCTTTCTTTAACCAAATTGGTTTGAGATCAGACAATAAATGACAGACCCATATACCCTCGAAATATCTTAACACAGTATGCTGTGTTTGTTCTCATACCGGTGTACTTGCTCAGAGCCACCTGGGCAGCAGAGACAGCGTTCATCTGGACTATGTTGTAGAGGTAGATCTCGGAGTCTCTGTTGCTCCTGTCCAGCAGTGTGGAGCAAACCCAATATGCATAACCCTTCACTCCCTCAGTCTAACATCAAATAAACATGTTACTGCAAGCAGAACACTGATCAATAATCTGAACCTAAAGAAGAAACTACACAACTGTTCAAAAGTTTGGATCAGTACATGCTGCTGATAATTCAGCTTTGCCATCACAAGAATAAATTACATTTAAAAATATATGCAAACAGAAAACAGCTCATTTAAATTGAATATACAGTAATATTGCACTTACTGTAATATCAATGTTTTTTAAATAAATAAATGCAGCCTTGGTGAGCATAAGAAACTTATTTTAAAAAATGTACAAACTTCAAACTTTTGAATAAGTGTGTATATTTCAGAAATGATTAGACATACATGAGTGCTCAGTTCTGTGGTGTGTCTGAAAAGATCCATGGTGTCATAACTGCCCACTGACTCAGCAATCAGGGCCTGTATGATGAGAAAGAAGTTAGATGTTCTGTGTGTCATACTGGACTAAAAAATGGCATTGGATGTTATATGATCGGTCTGAACTAAAGTCTACCTGTCCGATCCAGCAATTCACATAGAGGGGTTCTAGAGACTGAGCAATCTTAAACGCTTCATGTGAGAGCTAAAAAAAAATAATAATGTAGAAAAAGGACTATCAGCATGGTTCTCTAAATCATGTGAAGTCAAGCTAATAACTTGACAAAAATCATATTACCTCTATATTTCCCTTCTTCAGATACAAAGCACCAAGGTTGGTCCATGCAACCACATTCTGAAAAATAACCAGGAGATACATTAGTTGCATTTTAAATGTTTAAAAAGTGAAGAAAGAGTTTATTTTTCTTGCATTACTTACATTTGACTCCGCTTTTACCGATTTGATAAAGCAGTGTTGTGCAAGTGCAAAGTTTTCTATTCCTAAAATATAAAAGCAAAATATACAATTAACACAAGAATAGTCCATCACAATACTGTTATATAATCCAGAATAATGTGATTATGCACATCAAATGTATATTTTTATCTACCGTTTGCCATGGAGACCACCCCGAGGGCATTCCAGTATGTGTGATTTGCACTGTTGAGCATGATCGCCTTCTTCACACACTGTCAGAACAGAGCCAAACCAAAACAGCCTGTTAACACATCTTCATGAAAGCATCACAAATGACTGATCCCAGGTCATGTACCTGCATGGCTTTCTCCAGCAGAGGCTGCTGATCCTCTTCAGGATTGAGGCAGTTGAGCAGTCTGGACTGATGGTAGTAGTTCAGGCCAAGGTCACACCACAGACTAGGGGCCTCCGGCATGAGTTTCAAAGCACGACCAAAGCACCTGATAAAACATAGATTCATTAGAGAATATATTTTTAATGGGAAGGCCCAGTCTTCTTTTCGCCATTTAGTTTAATGTGGTTCTACTCTTTTACCTTTCTCCTAGAGTGAGGAGCTGTCTCTGGTCCAGTGTATGGCCCTGATCAAGTGGATCCATTCCATATAGAGCTCCAGGCACCAGCACTTTGGCTCGGTTTGGGGACACAGTTCTGGAGGTGGTGCAGGCATCACCTAGTAACTTCCAGAGACACGACAGGTCTGGCCTTTGCTTTAAAGCTCTGGAATGTTGAAACAAAGATTGAGATTTGATCAGGACCTGCTGGATGACATCCATCCAACTCACCTCACATGGTCAGACACCACTTCACAAAATAAAACACAAACATTCCCTTTACCCAGTGCACCTTCATGTTTACCTGAAAAGGTAATGGATGGCATTCTGTATCAAATCTACAGCTCTTCCATCAAGATAGTCATCAAGTGCACTTCTAGCCAAGGCTAGCAAGCATTCACCCAGACCTGAGAACATGATAAAGATGCTTATGAAACACTATAAATTTGAATACTGGATGAAATAGTTATTAACCTGAGAGATTCAAGTATTACTGCAGAAATCACACAAACCTTTCAATGCTGGCACATAGTCCTCCTGCTCTAAGATTTGCCTGTACTCTGCAGCGGCCTCTTTAAACCGGCCGAGAATCTGTTTGATGGCAGCGGTCTGATAGAGGCTGTAGATGGAGGTGGGCTGCAGAGTATGTGCTTTATCGAATGCTTTCAGGGCTGCTGTGAAACTCCTGCGGTTAAGGTAAGCCTCACCTAAACATTCCCAGCACACCCAATCCTGAGGATCTGCCCTCAACGCCGCCTGCAGACTAAAACCAAAGCAGAATCATGGCTAGCTTTTAGACTTTTGGTGTACAAAGTCCTTAAGATATGAAAATAAAATAGGATGAACCATATACTTAACATCTTTACATTTGAATATCTTAACATTTTTAATCCCCACATTTAACTTTTGGTGAGATCTTCTTTGGAGACAGCAAAGTGGGCCTTGAAGGCTAAATTAATTGTGGGATTCTGGGAAATTAACTCTTCTTCCACTCTGGTCTATGACATGAAGGCTAATTCATGAAAATCAATTAAACGAATAAAAAGTATTAAAATGTTTAGCAAATATTTTCTACCTTAATTCAAATTCAGGAGTTGAATTCAAAAGCTATTTTCTTAAAGGAACAGTTCACCCAAAAATAAAAATTTCATCATTTACTCATCATTTACTCACCCTCATGTCGTTCCAAACCTGTATGAGTTTCTTTATGTTCAACATCAAAGAAGATATTTTGAAGAATGCTGGTAATCACACGGTTGTTGGTCCCCATTGACTTTTTTCTTTCCCTACTATGGAAGTCAATGGGGACCATCAACTGTTTGATTACCAGCATTCTTCAAAATATCTTCTTTTATGTTAAACATAAGAAAGAAACTCATATAGGTTTGGAACGACATAAGGGTGAGTAAATGATGACATTTTCATTTTTGGGTGAAATATCCCTTTCATTTATTTCCAAATGGCACAAAAAACTTAGAATGTAATTAATTTATACAGGCCTACTATTAATAACATTTCAGAAAACCTGTTAACGTCTTGCATCATTATAACTGCCAATGTTAATGCAGCTACATTAAATAAGAGCTTTAAAATATCTGCTGAGCTCACCATCCAGGCCCAGTTAAACAAATCTTATTACCACTTATGCTTTATAGCTGAAATCAATTCACTTACTCTGCAATGGCCTGTTGATGCTGGCCAATCTTGAGGTGGTAGAGCCCTCTCCTCATCCAGGCCCATTTAGCAGAGCCAGGAGTGGCTCTCTCTGTTACAGACTGCAGAACAGTCAGAGCTGAGTCCTAAGCAGAGAACACATCACACAGTCAATAAACCGCTTTTACAGGAACTCTGTGTCTTCTACAACATCTACAACAAGTTCTTGTTGCAACTTTGAAGTTTGATTTTAACAGGGAAAAAAAATAAGCAAAAGATACCCTCAATGGGACTATCTTGGATTACAAGACTTTTTCACACTCACCATGTCCCCTTGCTCCATGCTGAGGTCTACAGTAGCCGCTCCAGACTCTGCATCAGAGGAATCCAGCTCAAATGCTCTCTTATAGCAGCCTCTGGCTCTGCCCTGATCTTTTGCTACCTCTCTATAGTAATGACCCAGAAAACGAAACACTGAACCGAGATACGGGTCCAGTTTAGCAGCCTTAAAATAAAAGAAGACAACATTTATATTCCAAGAGAAAAGACTCTGGAGTCTATATGCAATGATAAAAAGCATAAGGTCTGATATTGCTGGCCTAACCTTGAGTAAATGTGTATGGGCTTTGCTGCGATCCCTTCGCACTTCCTCTCCCATGTTCCAGAAGAGGCGTCCCAGCAGGAAAAACAACTCCCCATTATCTGGGCTACCGGATAAAGCCTCTAGAAAGCTGTGAGGCAAAGAGAAGACAAGAGGATCAGTGTTTAGTGTTTAAATCTATTTCGGGTTTTTATACTGCATGCGCATGTGTGTGTGTTAAGAAGGGGTTTCACACCTTTCTTCAGCTTGTTTGTGCTGTTCTTTCGCAACATGCACCAGCCCTTTCAGAGTAAGACCCTCCACAGATCCTGGGTGAGAGCTCAGCAGCTCAGCTGAAACCTGTAAGGATCATTTCATTGAAACAAGATCTGGTCTACTTAGTTTTTTTTAAACATCTATTATCCTAAACCTATCATGTTATTTGAAGATTAAATTCCAGTGATTTCTTTCCTGTTAAATGAAAATGTTTCACCTGAAATGCTTCCTCAGTTTGGCCTTTTTGCAAGTGAGCTCTTCCTTTCAAAGCTAAAATCACTGGGTCATTTTTGGCATCTGAAATCTAAAAGGAGGCATTGTATGTAAATCAAACAGTTATTCAAACAATTATTAATATTCATTTCTCTTTTTTTAAGAAATGAAATATTTTATTAAACTGTAAAAATGCTGCTCTGTGAATTGTAAATGCTGCTCTTGTGAACTTTCTGTTCATCAAAGAAAAAAAATTAACTAAGCAGCACAACTTTTTTCAACATGTGTTCAACATTTGTAATTATTTATGTTTTTTTTTAGTTCCAAATCAGCATATTAAACTGATTTATCATTTGACACTGAAGAGTAATATCTGCTGAAAATTCAGCTTTACCATCACAGGAATAAAATAAAATATTAAAACAGAAAAGAGCTATTTTACATTGTAATAATATTTCACGATAATACCGTTTCACTGTATTTTTTTAACAAACGCAACCTTGGTGAGGATATAAGACTTCTTTCAAAAAAATCTGTTGTTAGACTGCAGATCTGTGTGAGTCTTTGGTTTAAAATGATACCTGTGTAAGGATCTGCAGAGCTTCATCAGCATCCTGGTCTCTTCCTGTCCTTACCAGAGCCTCTAGTTTTAACCTCTGCAGCTTATTAGTCCAATCATCAGAGTTCCCCACACTCGACTTCAGCCCTGAAGACACAAAACAGAATATTTCTGAGAACAGCCCTTTTCCACCCTGTTAGTGCAGCTGAATGAGTAGATGTCAGGTTAGCTGTTATTTTTTATCATGCAGTACCTTGGCTGGAAGCTGTGGCACTGTCAGAATATTTATGCATTTTTAGTTGAGCCAGAGCGAGATTATACCAGCCAATGATGGAGGAGCGCATACGCTTCAATCCTGCAGAAAAAACACAACAAAAGAGTTAAACATATTCTTTGTAATTTACATTGTACAGTATAGTTTAGGAACTGCAAGGAGCAAAATTAATGTTGTATAGCTGAACATGAACAAAAATCAAAGAGTTATTAAAACACATTATTAGTTATCAAAATTATATAAGAAATGCATTATATTTGTAATTTGATACACTGCATTTCTTGCATTATATACTTGACCTCTGGTCTGAAACATTCTTATCAAGAAGCTTGAAAAACTTTGATAACCTCCATCCATATTGGAGCAAATCACTAAACATCTGTGAATTCTTTGTGGTATTTATAAACTCACCTAGACTAATACTTTTAATGGCATCCTCATATTTTTTATCCTGACAAGCTTTAATACCAAGACCAAAGTGAGCGTGTGAGTTGTTTGGATCCAGTTCAGAGAGACGGCTGAAACAGTGGACAGCTTCCTCACTGCAGTCACCTACCAGGATCATCAGAGACGAGATAAATTATCCGACAGCTGTGTTTATTCAGAAATATTCAACATGAGTTTTATGTTTTCAGAAACAGGATTATTTTTGTACTTGCATTATTGTTCAAAAGTTTGGAGTATAATGTTTCTGATATAAGTCTCATAAAGACAATTTATTTGATTCAAAATACAGTAAAAACTATAATATTATAAAATATTATTACAAATAAAAACAACTGTTTTCTATTTCAATTAATTTAAAAATACGTGTATTTTTTTAACAAATCCTTCCTGATCATGATCCAATCATTCTGATCTGCTAAATTTGGTGCTTTAAAGAAAATCTTACAGACCCCAAACTTTTGAACAGTAATGTAGATTAAAAAAAAATGGATAAACAATGAAATAGCATTTGACGATATTGTGGGGTTTTTTTTTATTCCATTGACTTCATTTGACCTAAACTGACCTGTTCTGATGTAGTGCTCACTGAGGGCCTCTAGAGGGTAGGAGTGTGTCGGATAGCGGGACAGCGTGGCATCACAAACTTCCTTTAGCTTGGCCACCTCATGAGGAAGCTGCAGAATACAAAAATGAAACATTTGCTTTTGTCCAGTCATTATTATTGTGAATATTACAATAATCGTGGCATATACAGCTTGCCAACCTTGGAAAGACATTTAATGTAGTCCTGTGAAAGGCTCCTGTGGGCTTCACTGGGCACATCTATCATCAGTTGCAAAGCTCTTTCAAATGCTGATATCAGCTGTTGAGCAAAGAAATACACACCGTAAGCTTTGTAAAAAACAATGCATGTGGTGACACTAAATTGTGGCCATGTACAAAAAAAGCACTTAGAAAAAATTCTCAAAAAGCAGTATTTGAGATGGGTGAAGTCGACTGACGTGTTGTTGAGTCTCATTGTCCTGGTCCTCAACCGTGTCCTGCAAGAGTCTGGTCATCTCCTTCCACAGCTCCAGCAGCTCTAAATCCTCGGCCTCCCTCACCTGGATTAACCTCCTCCACACTCTGGCCACCTGTGGGTGGAGTAGCAAACAGTTCACACATATGCAGATATAAAGCCTGATGGTGACTTTAGAAATAATTTGTAGATTTTTTTTATGTAGGTAACAGACAGTAAAGTTATATCCACTTAAATCTTAAATCTAGTTGTAACATCAGGTCCTTATATTTAAAGATCACACCTGTAAATAGTTCTTCTCCGACTGATAGACTTCCACCAACTTCTTGCTCACTTCCAAACATTTTGCTTTGTCTGAGCTGCAAGCGCAGAAAACAAATCAAGCAATAGTATTCTTTTAAACTTAAAAATAAATATATATATTTTAATTCAGATTAACACATTTAATTACTGGCATGATTATAATAATGTAAGTGCAAAGAATATCTCTGGTTTTAATACTTTATATTCATTTATTGTGAAGTGAAATTTAAAACGTCTGGGTAGAGGAAAATTCCAAAATGTAAGAAATTTTGGTAAAAATGCAATAAGGTGAATAAAGTGGCAAAATATTATTACTGATTAATTCGATCCTATGCTAAAAGGAAAGAAGACAACTTTACTTACGTTTCATACAGTGTAATAAGTTTCTGGTAAATCTTTGGCAGCTCAGCTTTGAAATCCGCCTGGTCACTTTTTTCGTACAGATTTGCTAAACCCTGCAAAAGAAATCCACATCTAGTAACAGAGTTCAGCAGTGCTCAATGTCATCAAGACAAATTTAACAAACAGCTAACAAACTGTGTCCCTAGATAAACACTACATTTGGACTATTCATTATAGTTTCTACCCCATGACTGACCTGCCATGCAAGCAGCTGCTCTGGCTCCAGTTCAGTGGCCTTTCTGTAGGCGGTCTGTGCCTGATCCGGCTGCTGCAGCTCTGTAGCTGCCACTCCAATAAACACCCAGGCATTATAGTTATTCTTCTCAAGTTTGAGAACAGCCTGGAGTGCACAAATAGAGACACGTTTAACTTATACACCCATGCAAATACAGTCAATCAGGGGAAAAAGATTAAATCTATATGTCCACAAGTCATTTACTGTATGCTGACAGCTGGGAGTAAACACTTACCTTACAATGTTTCAAAGCTTCTTTAAACTCTTTATTTTTGATGGCTTCTCTGGCACTTTTTAGTTCAGCTTTTACTTCTTTACTGGACATTTCCTTAATCAAATAATTTGACAAAAATAGATGTTAATGAAGCAGCAGCAGCAGTAAAAGATATTTACATTAGGTACAGTATGTTATGTTGCTTGTTAACTTGCTGTCATTAGACATAGAGAATTATTCTTTAAAGCGTGCAAAAAATAACTAAACAGTCATATAAAAACACCTATTTTAAGGGCAAATTTGGTATTTGTAAAATGTTAATGTAAGAAATGCACATACGGCCGGTTAGTTTCCATCCAGCAAGAGGCAAAAAGCGCATGCGTGAATTGATACTTAACGGGACGTCATTATACCGCGACAAGCATTGTTTTTATTCCCCTATAATAAAACAAATCTAATCGTGTCCGTTTCTTACATTCATTTTATATTTATAATATGAAATGTTTGGGGGAAAAAATCATATTCCTAGAGAGGCGACTAGTGTAATCTCTACTAAACTTGATTATGTTTGGAGGCGGAACCAAAGTTAAGCAGCCAATCCCTGAAGGGTTGCCCGCACACGGACCAATTGGTGAACTCACCAATGCAGCCCGCGTTAGTGTGTCCCATGTGTTCCCCATGTGAGAGACGCGTTGAAAACTGGAAATTGGAAGAAACTGTAGATTAATTAATTATTTGAATATACCCTTCTAAAAGCTCACTGTAATTTCTGTCAAAATGAAGAAGAAGAGAAAGGAATCGACTGAAATTAAAACGGAAGATCAGGTTCGTGCGGTTTAATGCAGTTTTCTTATAACATTACTTAGCAAAGTTGTATTTCCAAAATACACCGTTTTTTTAAATGAACTTAAAATAAATCAAATATATTAAAAAGATTTACTTTTGTTGATGTATATATATATACACACAGATGGAGTTACTAGATATCTCTCAGAATGAAGAAGAAAATGAGAAAAAGAGTGCAAAACAGTCTCAGGACTCCAAACGAAAAGCGAAGGGCACCGTGTCAGACGATGGGGTCTTACGTCCAGTCAAGCTGTCCAAAAAAGAGCTGTACAAAGCCCCAACTGTGGAAGAGCTCAACCAGCTGAAAGAAGCAGAGAATCTCTTTCACTGCAGCATATTGAAAATGCAGGTCAGAAATGATTTACATTTTACTGTCTTTGTATGTTATCTCAACATGTTTAAACGTGTCATATCAACACTGAGCTGCTCAGTGCATGATATCCCTGTGAACTGTGGATCCTTTAGCAATGTATATTTTGATGTTTTTATCACTGATTCATATGGATGATGTTCAGATGGAGGAACTGCTGAAAGAAGTGGCCCTTAGTGAGCACAGGAAGAAGCTGGTGGACTCCTTCGTGCAGCAGATCACAGATTTCTTGCAGTGTGTGCCTGAATCTGAAGTTGTGGAGGTCAGAAATCTGTTTGGCATTTCCATCAGCAGCTGTAAAAGTGCTGATTTTTACTGATACTCTGTGGTAGCTGGCAATATCATTTTTCTTAATATTTTTCTCCCTCTCTCTAGTTGGATGATATTTCATGGTTGGCAGGTGTTGAAGTCCCATTCCTCCTCGTCCCATCGACAGCAAAAGGCAAGTTTCACATGGAGCCTCCTGCATCAATCAGCCTGGTGGGCAGTTATCCACTGGGCACGTGTATCAAACCCAAAGTCTCTGTGGACTTGGCTGTTACCATTCCAGCTGTAAGTTATACCTTAAAAACAACATTTCTGCCTGTCTGTTGGTGTATATATAAAATATATTCACGTGTGTGTCTGTCTATAAATCTGTCTGTCTATATATCCATACATCTGACTGTCTCTCTGTCCTTATATATGTCCGTCAAACTGTCTGTGTCTGTCTGTCTATCTGTCTGACCATCCATACATGGATATGTCTGGCTGTAAATATCTATCTTTCTCTCTTCCTGTACATGTATCTGTCTGTGCCAATCTGTCTGTCTATATATGTATAGTCTATAAATTAGGGCTGCACAATAAGTCGCATGTGATATTTAATGCGCATCTTGTCAGTAAAGCCGGTTTGTGATTTATCGTGCAGCCCTACTATAAATCTGTCTGTCTATCTATACATTCATCCGTCTGTCTGTATATATTTGTCTGTCCATCCATCTATGCATGGATATTTTTCTATCTATATATCCATCCACATGTCTGTATGTATCTCTCTGACTATATATCAACTGTATTTCTGCCTATGTATGTGTCTGTCTGTCTCTGTGTCTGTCTGACTGTCTGTCTAAACTATTGTGCATTAGTAGTTCATTCTGTTACAATATGGTGTATTTTCTCTTTGAATCTATTTTACACCCAATGGATGCCATTAACCAGCGGTACTCTCGAAAGCGAGCGCTGTATCTGGCTGGCCTGGCGCGGCATCTCTCCTTCGCAAAGTGTGTGGGTTCACTGCACTACTCTTGTCTACATGGCAACCGACTACGCCCAGTCCTACTTCTCAAACCCCCAGGTACAATTGTTGTAACAGTAGTTTGTGGTACTCATTAGCTCCTCGAATTTTGGATCACATTTACTTGCTTTAAGTGCTTTCATGCCAGAGTGTATACGCTGTTATCATCAGCTCAAATCGTTTTAGCTCCAAAGTTAATTGCTTTTAGCACACCCTTTTCTTTTGCTGTGTGGAGTGCACTAATAGAGGCAACCCTGTGGAAAAAAACTGAGATTGATGGTCTTACTCAGGAGCATGATTATATTCCTCTTTGTTTTAAACTGAAGTGATCATGTAACCTTTGTGTGTGGACTGTAGGTAATGATAGCAGTAAGGTCACGTTAAGGATTCATGCCATTCCACCACCGGACTTCCTCAAACCTAGCCGCTTCCATCCTCAGAAGAACAACATCAGGACTGAGTGGTTTACCGGTGTTCCCAATACGCAGCCAGGTAGTGAGGAATTTTCTGAGATCAATTTCAGTTTCGTGACTGAGGTAGCAAACAATACTGATGATGTTTCTCTCATTTTTATGATGCAGAGAGCAGTGAGCCCCCAACTCCTCATTATAACAGCACAGTTCTTGGAGATCATCTCCCACTGTCACATCTTCAGTTCCTGTCGGCCATCAGTGCACAGTGTCCTGCTTTTGGAGAGGGTGTGGCTCTCCTCAAAGTGTGGCTAAGACAGCGAGAACTGGACCAGGTAAAACCACATCATTTCCGTGTGTTTGTTAAATTTTCTTCCACCAAAATATTAAACAACTGCCAGACTGCTTGTTCTTGCAAACTTTTCTTTTTTAAAGATACATTTTTTTCTGCAGTCAGACAAAAGGAACAAACAACACATATTCTTTTTTCTGTTGCTTCTTTAGGGTGCAGGTTGTTTCTGCGGCTTCCTTGCATCAATGTTAATGGCATATCTTCTGTCCACACACAAAGTGGGCAAAACCATGAATCCCTACCAGCTGTTGAGGAATGCACTGCACTTCTTGGGTAAGTGAGGTCAAAATGATTTTCATAATTTTTTATTTTGGTGGTTATATATGTGTATTAGTGCTGTCAAATGATTAATTGCATGCAAAATAAAATCTTTTGTTTGCATAATATATGAGTGTGTACTGTGTATATTTACCATGTATATATAAATACAAACATGCATGTATATATTTAAGAAAAATATGTAATGCTTATATATTAGATATATTATATAAAATATATAAATGTAAATATTTTCAATATATATACTATACGTGTGTATTTATATATACATAATAAATACACACAGTACACACACACATTATATAAACAAAAACTTTTATTTTGGATGCGATTAAGCTTGATTAATTGTTTGACAGCACTAGTGTGTATTAATCAATATATCTGCTTTTTGCTTTCACATTTTCAGCTTCCACAGATCTGACAGAGAATGGTATCACCTTGGCTAAAAACCCAGACTCAAAAGCGGTGAGCAGAAGTGACTCAAGCATTTATTTGTTGTTTTTAGCCTGTTCTGTCTTGGTTGCATCACCATGCCTTTCTTTTCTCCTGCTTCAGCCTTCACTGCCGGAGTTTCATGCAGCGTTCTCTGTGGTATTTGTGGATCCTTCTGGGCATCTCAATCTGCTTGCAGACATGACAGTTTTTACCTACAAACGGGTGAGCACCGCTGTAGAATCACTGCAGCTCTGTGATAAAGTGATTCACTTACTTATAGTAATGTAAATTTAACATGCTATTTTAATAGAATTAAAATAAAAACAATCCAAAAATGAACACAGTCGGGCCACCTGGCCAGTATATAAGAACTGCTAAGAGATTTTCGTACCAGTGGAGCAGTATTATAGTCCAAGATTTACTCGTATGCCACAATACTATTTTTATCATTTTCAAAAATATGTTTTTGTTAATTGAAATAAAATATAATATTATGGAAAAAAATAAACTAAATGAAAATTAAAAAATGTTTCTTTGGCAAATAAAAAAAAAGTTTAAGTATTAAAAATTGCTAATACTGAAATAAAAATTGAAGGCTAAATAAATATTAGACTATTAAAAACTAGTAAAAATGACAAAAATGCAACAGTATTACTAGTTAATTTTATTTATTAATAATTACTAGTAGTTCTATTACATATTAGTATTACTAATATGAAAATGAAAATGGTTAACTAAAGCAAAAATTTAAATTCAGTGATTAAAATATTAGTAAATAGCGTATAAATAATACTTGCCATATGTTTGATTCATTTATTGACATGGAAATTTAAATGATTTGACAGCCGTTTCTGAATAATCTGACTTTGTCTGTCAGATCCAGCATGAGGCATCACTCTCTCTGACGTTCTGGGATGATCCAACAGTAGATGGCTTCCAGGCTCTGCTCATGACACCCAAATCCATGCTCAGAACATATGATAATGTCTTTAAGTAAGTCTCTGTCCACACAGACCTGCTGCTCTTTTGTTTTGGCATTCATGTATTCTCAAACTCTCTTTCTCACTCTCTTTGGCAGACTGGTTAACCTGGTGAAATTGCAGACCTCCTGTAAAAAGCTTTTACTCCTCAATGAGCTCATGGACCACAGCGGGAACTATGTCCTCACTGCACTTCCGTTCGTTTTGTCCCTCTTGCAGCGAGGGCTTGGAGAAAGGATCCACCTTCTGGTACACTCACTCCCTCAAGACCCTGAGGTAGATTCATTACCAATAACATCTCCTTTGGTTGGTCAAATTGTACTGCATAGGACTCGCCTATCAGAGTATTCCTAAACAGTCTGGATATGTTGTCATTAACTATGTTAATGGTTTTGCAGTGGCCAGTGGACAGTGCACCTCCTAAGCACAAGGACCAGCCGCCTCTGAGCATTGGTTTGCTGCTGAACCTTGAACATGCTCTCTCTGTTCTCGAGAGAGGACCGCCAGCAGATAACCCTAAGGTAAACTAGCTCACATATGCACAGATGTCTTATGTGTATGTGTCTTACAGTTCTGTAGCGGTGTCTGAAAACCCTCTCTGTTGTTGGTGTTTGAAGGCAGCTGAGTTCCGGCAGCTGTGGGGCTCTCTCTCACAGTTGCGGCGCTTCCAGGACGGAGCCATCACCGAGGCAGTGCTGTGGTCAGGGAACTCCATCTCTCACAGGAGATTCATTGTACTGAAGATCATTAATCACCTGCTAGAGCTGTACGTCTCTATTCTGGCTGTTACTTTACTTGAATACACTCTCTAAAGGCGTATTAAATGTTTTAGCCAATTCACAAGTTTACATTAAAGTTTATTTCAGTTAGTGTCTGCCAAACAGTTTTTTGGGTGTTTTGATTATTCAATTTATTAAGTAGCAACTGAATTTCATACCTTGGACCCTGTTTTTAATGTTTAGAAATTAAATATACATTTTAGGTGGGGAAAAAAGCACATAACAGAATTGCTAAAACAAAAAATACTTAATAATCAAACTAAAACAGCAAAATAAAAAAAGCTCAATACAAAATATTAATAAAAGGGTGGGTTTCTGTAGGTCTTAATTTGCCCTTGCATAATTTATCTTAAATCAGAGCAGAAAGGCTCATAATTTAAGAAACTTTAGACATTTGCTCTGGAAAACAAGACAACAAAGATACTGTGGAAGAACATCACTTTTTTCAGCATTATCAGAAGGTACAGTAAAAGTTATTAACATATTCTAGTGGTTGGGAGCATCTTCCTAATACACTGTGTTCTTTCTAGATATTTACATTTAGAGAACTTAACATTGTGTTACCTTCAATTTATTCCTTACATTTTCCTGAAGTCTTAAATATACCTTCATAAAACCTGCAGAATAGTATGTAAATAATACTTAACGCTGATATGTAATAAAATGGATATCAATACTGAAGACACCCAAATGAGTCAGAATCTAATTAAATTGTAATCAACTCAAAATAAAAGCTTGTAAATCAGAATTAAACTGAATATTCATTTCAAGAGAGTACTCTGGAACATTGCAGTTACTTTTTATTGTAACCATTTACTTGGAACATTTTTCTTTTTTACTGCTTTCTCATAAAAAAAATGTTTGTTGTTTTCTTTCATTCTAGTCATGCAGATATCCCCAAATCATGCATCATAGTTGCTGGTGGACAGCTGGATGATGTCATTGCATGTGGCATACAGGTACTTTATAGAAGTGAATGTGGTAAAGGTTTGCTTCATCTGCACATGTTCATGGTATGTCTTTGTCCCCCAGAACCACACTACAGGAGAGGAGGAGAGTCTGGAGGTGGTTCAATCTTACGATGATCTGAGCAGGAAGCTCTGGCAGTTGAAGGATCTGCCACTGTCTATCACGTCAGTGCAGGGTGCCCACCAGGCCTTGAGATACACACAGGTCAGTCACCTCCTCGGCTATATTCACTTGTGTGATATATTCATGTATGTGTCTTAAATTTTCCTCATTTGTCCTCTGCAGGTTTTCCCACCAGTTCCTGTGAGGCTGGACTATTCATTTTTTGAGAAAAAGAAGAACCGTCTTGGATTAGTGCCAAAGGAGAACAATCCTTGCCCTTGCTACATAGCCCCTATTAAAGGTAATGGAATTCAGACTTTATTTAATCTATCAACACATCAAAATGGCATAGTTTCACATGATGTGGATATAATTCAAAAGTTCTTCTTACGTGTTCCACAGAAGAAAATTATACAGGTTTAGAAAAAACTTGAGACAATAAATGTTAGCAGAAGTTACCATCACCCTGATTCCCTCAAAAACTTTTGGATTATTGCCAAAAAACTCTATGTCCAGCACAATTTTATAATTCTTACAAAATGTATTCACCCACAAAATCTTCACAAACTAACCCAACATTTATGAATTTTGAAACCTAAATACAATCTAAATACAAAAAGCTAAAGCTAGGATATGAATAACTGCACAGTCGAAAGACCTTTACATCTCCAACACTAAGCTTCTGACAAGCAGATTTCATATGAAGATTAAAAGACAAGTTGGAAAGTTTAAGTTAGAATAGTTTGCAAGAATTCATGTCTTAAGACCGTTGCACATCGAGTCCGAATTTTCCCACGTTATAAAATAAATACTGTACCCCATAAACACAATCAAACCTTTGAAAAAAAAAGCTGATCAACCACCCCTTTATCCTAAAATCCATTCCCAAAAAATCTGTTGACTTTGGGCTGATGGAAGCGAAAGTGCAAAAAAAAAAAAAAAAAAAAAAAGAAATCCAAACCCATTTCCTGCAGCACTCTATTTTGGGTTGATGTTTATTATGTATGACTCACTGTATTTGAATATGCTGTTATCTTTCCCATTTGTCTTTTGTTTCTCTAGTCATTGTTCATATGGAGGGAAGTGGAAAATGGCCCAGTGAGCCCATGGCAATACGCCATGTTAAAGCAGCCTTTCACATCTGCTTGAGAGAACTTCTGTGCAATCAACACAATTACAGATGTCATGCCACACCTGGCTACCTGGATGTGTGGAAGGTAGCGTGCATTTAGTCATATTTCTGTTATTTTTCACATTTACTATACTAGTAATGTTGTCCAAATGAAGTTACATGCACAATCAACGTTAATTTCACCTTTATCCATTCAGGATGGGCTAGTCTTCCGAATCCAGGTGGCGTACCACAGAGAACCGCAGATCCTGAGGGAAAGCCTGACCCCTGAGGGAATGCTGATCTACAGGGACAACGCTGAGGCCCAGGCGCTGGAGCTGGAGACCCTGCACAAACCTTTTCTAACCAGCACCTTGCATGGGTACAACATACACATAAACATGCAGAACACACTCATCCTTGTCTTGGTAAAGAGCTTGTTTAGATAAATGTATGACATGTCACATGCTAGGCTCCAGCAGCAGTATGGGTGTTTTGGCGTCGTGTGCCGCCTGGCTAAACGCTGGTTGGCATCTCAGTTTCTGTTGGAAGATATCCGAGAGGAAGCAGCTGATCTGCTGGTGGCTTCACTCTTCCTACATCCTGCTCCCTTCACTCCACCAAGGTAATTTGGCAGTCTGCCTCATGTAATCATCATTGTTTGGTGTGTATATACATCCAGTGACACCACACCTTTTCACAGCTCTCCTCAGGTGGGCTTCCTTCGCTTCCTTCACTTGCTTTCCACTTTTGACTGGAAAAACAATCCCCTGATAGTCAACCTCAATGGGAAACTCACAGGTAAGCTTCAGCTTGGGTATTTCACGTTGCTTTTTAGGGCTTCAAAACCATTTTTACTACTTTCAGAAAAGTTGTCGGCTAGTCAGCGGGTCAGGGTTTACTTTATATAAATGCAGTTTTTGCTGCATGGATGGGGATGGAAATGTTCATAAGTCTACTGACCGGTTCATGTCATGAACGGCACAAAAAACAGTCATGTCCCAGTCACTTATAGTTTTGATGTGCCTGGTGTGGTTTGCTTATAACATGTTTTGGTAATATACTCTACTGATCAAAGGACTTGGAAAGAATTCTCTTATGCTCACCAAGGCTGTATTTATTTTATTTAAAAATGCAGTAAAAACTGTAATATTGTGAAATATTGTTACACATTAAAATAACCGTTATATTAAAATGTAATTGTATTATTGTGGTGGCAAAGCTGAATTTTCAGCAGCCATTACTCCAGTTACTTCAGTGTCACATGATCCTTCAGAAATCATTCTAATATGCCGATTTCCTGCTCAAGAAACATTTCTTATTATTATCAATGTTAAAAACAGTTGTGCTCTTTGATACTTTTATGGAAACAGGCTACATTTTTTTCAGGATTTTTAGATGAATAGAAAGTTCAGAACAGCAGCTTTTATTTAAAATATAATTTTTTTGTGACAATGTAAACCTCTTTAATTTGTCTTTTGATTTAATGGAGCCTTGCTAACTAAAAGTATTAATTTCTTAAAAAACAAATACTGACGAAATATATTTCTCAGAGCTTCATTAGGAAATAGAAAATGTCCTAATTTTATCGTCATGTGTAGAACAAGCACAACTGAAGTCATTTGGTCCATGCCGATTCGACACAGATCTAGCACACTGACAAGTAGCAGAACTAATCATCTGTGCACTCCCTGAAACATCTGTGGATACTGAAATGGGTGTTTTTATGTTTCAGCTGTTGAACAAACAGATATAAAGAATGACTTTGTGGCCTCTCGAGAATCTCTTCCCACCATGTTCATAGTCACTCCCAATGACAAGAAAGTCTCTGTTTGGACTAAAGAGGCTCCTTCTGTGCAGGTTTGTAGATCCAGTATTCTCAAATTCTAACATAGATTTGCTCTGTGTACAGTGTGTATAAACATAAGTGTTGTTGTCATCTGTGTAGATGCTCCAGCGTGCCGTCATGTTGGCAGCAGAGAGTCTACGTGTTTTAGAGACTCGGCTTGACTCTGGTGAAAAGCAGGACATGCGGGTCAGTTCCTCTATATTCCACCCGTATAATACAAATTTATGCAGCGCTCATCTTTTTGTTTTTAACCTCACTGTTTGCTTTGGTTCTAGGTGGCATTTCGACCTCCTCTGGAGGCTTATGATGTTCTGATCCACCTCGATTCAAAGCAGGTTCCTCTGTTAGCTAAAGCTGTGGATCCTCCTGTCAATACCTTCCAGCGAGGCACCCATGGAGGACAACCGTACGCTTCGGGAGGAGCTCTGCCAGTCATAGACTATGATCCGGTCCGACTGTATCTGTCTGAGCTCAGGGTTTGTTGTGGTTTTTAATTCACTTTTACTGAATCTTTTCCATTATGCCGTGTTATACTTAAAATAGATCAGATCTATTTTATACCAGTTCTCTTGTGATTTTTAGGACGCATTTGGAGATCTGGCTCTATTTTTCTACGACCCGTATGGCGGAACTGTGATCGCAGTGCTGTGGAAGCCAAATGCCTTTGAGCCAAAACCGTTTAAGGTTTCTCATTTTTTATTTTGAGCTTTTATTTACTATGACCCTGAGTAGGGCTGGCAGAATTTAAGTGAACTGAGTTACAGTTTCTTACTTCTGGTTTTCTGTGTTCTCAGACGTCTTTAATGAACGCCCGCCGGGTGAAGGTGAATGACGATGTGGCAACCACCGTGCCAAATGTAGAAGCCATCCTGCAGGATTTCCGCATCATCGGGGAGGGTCTCGTCAAAAGATTGGAACTGAGAACAGAAAAATGGGTTGTCTAGGATCTGGCAGTAGTTTCTGTAGGAATAACTGTTGATCTGGATGTTGCTGTGTGTTTACTTGTACATTTACATGTACATGTACTCGAATTGTTTCAATTAAATTCTCTGCATCTGCCTTTTTAAAAATATTGTTATGCTGTATTATTGTAATCAAGTAATAACAAAATTGTTTTCCCTTCATACAATGAAAAAAAAAAAAACATAAAGAAAAATTCTTCATAAATGCCACAATTTGTTTGGTTAAACATATTTCCCCCAAATTCTTATTACTGCATTGTGGAAAATAAATGAAAAAGTTGTAGTATTTGTTGTCTTTTTTGCTGTATTTTCTCATTTTTTCTTAACATTATATTTTTAAAAAGTCTCACAAATGATTGATGTATTTAAACAAAAATACAGTTAAAATATTATAATGTTAAATATATTTTTTTAATGTTTTCTATTTTTATTTATAATATATTGTATTATATAATCTATAATATTATTTTAATGTGTTTTAAAATGTAATTTATTCCCGTGATGGCAAAGCTGAATTTTCAGGCTGATTATATATTTAACGTTTACATTTAGCAGCAGACGCTATTTTATCCGAAGCGACTGAAAAATGAGGACATATGGAAAACTACTGCATTTTTGTCTACAGCAGTATTATATGTTGTCCAATAGGTGGCGGTGTGTGCCTGATTGTTTACGGAAAAAGAAAATATGAAACGATTTCGTTAACTAACCTAAACCGACATAGTACGGCCTTCTATGTTATGTGTAATATGGACATGTTAGTTGATACTGTGATTTCAATGCAGCTCGGACATCTCGCCGTTTAAATAGAGACGGAAGTTTTTACGACTTACTTTTCAAACCTTCCTCACCATCGTTATTAAAAGTGTTTTTAACGCTCTGCTGGCGTCTGGATGCAGAATGCTGATGTTCCGTGTGTTAATGGTGTTGATTCTTCATATGAACGTGCACTGCGTGTATCTGAACTGGACATCACATGACAGACCGAACATAGTCGTGCTTGTGTCTGATGCCTTCGTAAGTCACCCATTTTTTCAGTCATTTAGCAGAATTGCTGCTGTTTCAAAACCTAGAAAGCTGCCTAACTAGAAAGCAAAAGCTTATGTAGGCAGTTCACTGGAAGTGTTGTCTGACTTCTGTTTGCTTTTTACTGAAGATGGCAGGTTAACTTTTTCTCCTGGAAATAAAGTTGTACAGCTGCCTTACATCAACTATATGAGGGAAATGGGTGCAGTTTTTCTCAACTCATACACTAATTCACCAATCTGCTGTCCTTCTAGGGCAGGTAGAGTCTTACTCAGCCTTTGCATATTGTTATAAATTGAGTACCAAAATTTTTGTACACATGCAATATAGAAATGAGATGAATGCTTTGATGTATCTAAATGTGTTTTGGCAGCTATGTGGAGTGGCCAGTTTGTGCATTTGACTCAGGCCTGGAACAATTATAAATGTCTTGATCCCAGTGCCACCACATGGTTGGCCCATTTAGGAAAGAGTGGGTACCACACTCATAGCATGGGGAAACTAGACTACACATCAGGACATCACTCTGTCAGGTGACTTTTTATATATCCCCAAAAAATGTATTTGGACACTCAAATATATAAATGTTCAATTCAAAAGTGGGTCTGCCATATTTTTTATGTATTCAAAAGAAGACTCATCAAGGCTGCAGTTATTTTAAAATACAGTTAAATGGTAATATTGTGAAATGTTATTACCATTTAAATGAACTGATTTCTATTTGAATATATTTTAAAATGTAATTTATTTCCGTTATGTAAACACTGAGTTTTCTGCAGCCGTTACTCCAGTCTTCGGTGTCCATGAATTCACAAATCATTCTAATATGCGATTTATCTTGTTTTAAAAATTATAAAACAATAAATATACAGTTTTAAATATAGGCAAAAAAACCTGTTCTGAAGTCTGGAACTTCTCTGTTGTTCAGTAATCGTGTGGAGGCGTGGACCAGAGACGTTCCATTCCTGCTGAGACAAGAGGGCCGTCCGGTCACAGATCTGGTGGGTGATACATCCACAAAGAGAGTGATGACTAAAGACTGGAACATCACTGATGCTGCCGTCCAGTGGATCCGACACACTGCTGTGTCTCTCACCCAGCCGTTTGCACTATACGTGGGGCTCAATCTCCCCCACCCATACTGCACAGACTCCCTGGGACCCACAGCCGGGGGTTCCACCTTCCGCACCTCCCCGTATTGGCTAAACAAGGCAGGTTGCTTTATCTGATCTAATGGAGACATGAATAACAAGTCAATTTCAAAATCTCAATCAATTCTGAGTGTTAAATTTTTTTTTCACTGAACTCAATTTGGGATTTGAATCCAAGAATCAGAAACTGAACAAGACTTCAGATCTTAAAGCAGTGTGTTTCAGAGGGAAACAGCTGTATAGTAAAAGGAAAGTAAACTAAGAAAATCCACCCACTGTTTAACTATTCCCTTTATTTTCAAAACAGAACAGCAGAATTTGATCATAGACCTTTGCCTGTTAAATTAAAATAAAAATAGCGACAGACGTAATTAACTTGAAAAAGTTTGTCCATTTTGTAATTACAACAGTTCCAAACAAATACCGTCAAATATCATATTCAAAAAATATAATTTGCTCATTAATGTGTTTTTGCTGTTTCATGTCATCTTCTTTTTAAATTTATGATTCTGAAGACTTAAGACAACCATATTTAATTTATGTGGCTAGAGATTCTAAAACTGCAATAATTAAAGTCTGCATGAACCAGAAGTTGCTGCCGACTTTATTTAAGTGTAGTGACGTATTTCTAGCTGAAGTTGAATATTGAATAGAGAGCATGGTTTTATGTTTGCGCTCCTCATAGCAATCTAACGGTTGGAGGGGTGTGTTTAAGGATATTCTGCCCAAGCCGTCAAACTGACATCATCAGAAAAGGAATACCATTCCAGAGCAGAAATAAATGTTCAGATTTTGATTAAAGATTACAAAAACAAACTTGCACAGATTAATTGTTTACATCAAGACTAACAATGTGCGCTAGTAAAGTAAATAAAGTCAATTTTGATTTCATGCGGATTTTAAGAACTTTTTTTTGTAATTAAATTAAAGTTAAAATAAAATAAAATAAAATAAAATATAGATATTAGGTGGAAAAACTTAAAAAAGAAATGTTGCCTTAGCAACTACCCAAAATAAAATAACTTGAATTTATTAAAGGAGCTGTATGAAGGATTGACGCCGAGTGGTTGAACTAGGTATTTCAGTCCAAATTCAAAATATTGGAGAGGGTTTTTTCACCCAGCCCCCCCTCCTCAGACCTGAGGCACATGCAGGTTGCCAGATTGAGAACACCAACAGGAACGAGCGCACATGATGATGAATGAAATGATATACGCTGTGTTTTCCGCCAACTGGCAACCCAGGGTGCCGAAATTCAATAGGGTAAACAGGCAGTGGGCGGGTTTCACAAACCAAAACAGAGACCGACATTCCGGCCCGGAACACAAATTTTCAAAGGAGAATAACTGACTGTAGCATTGTTTTTCAGATAAACATATATGTTAACTTAGCATGTTTCTTAAATATCTGCAAACATATTATAACTTAGAAGTAATGAAACCTATATAGAAATGTTTTTTTTTTTTAACTAATAAGAAAATTACACGACAAAATGAGTAGCATTTAAACTAAAATTAAAATGAAGGTTAAGGTTAATTCAAAACATAATTAAATATTATAATAGCATATAAATAATCTAAAAATAACTGCTGTTATTATGATTGCATATTTTTGGTTCATTCTAATTCTTCCTGGTTTTATTCACAGCATGTACAATAATAACAGTCATTCGGCAGTGGCAGTTTATCTGAGGTACTTTAACAAAGATTGTGTTTTGTCTCAAAGGTTTCTTACGATCAAGTGTCTGTTCCGAAGTGGTTACGGGTTGAAGACATGCACCCTGTGGATTACTACTCCACCTTCACCAAAAATTGCAGTGGCCACTTCACAGAAGAAGAGATCAGAAACATTAGAGCCTTTTACTATGCCATGTGCGCTGAAACAGACAGCATGTTGGGTGAGCAGCCACTGGTGTGTGCTGTTTGTCACTGGGTTTAATGTAATGATATACTGCAAATATATAATGTAATGTCTTTATGTGTCTGTAGGTGAGGTGATAGATTCTCTCAGAGACACTGGCTTACTGAACAGGACAGTCGTACTGTTCACTTCGGATCATGGGGATCTAGCAATGGAACACAGGCAGTTCTATAAGATGTCCATGTTTGAGGGTAGCTCTCATGTCCCCCTGCTTATAATGGGCCCAGGGGTGAAGACTGGCTTTGAAATCAGTCTACCTGTATCTCTTGTGGACATTTATCCCACTGTGCTTGGTAAGGGTTGGAGCTGGTTGCTCCACTTGTATAAGTATAATATGTTGTTATAGGCAGAGGTTCAGTTATTCAAAAAAAACATTGGCTTGATATTTGGGTGAATCTTAAACCCATAAACCACCACCCTGTTTGGCCCATACACTACCAGTCAGAAGATTTTTACTGTTTTTTAAAGAAGTGTATTCTGCTCACCAAGCCTGCATGTATTTGATCCAAAGTACAGCAACCTTTTGAAAAAAAAAAATCTTATTTAAAATAACTGTTTTGTATTTGAATATATTTTAAAATGTAATTTATTCCAGTGATTTCAATGCTGAATTTTTAGCATCATTACTCCAGTCACATGATCCTTCAGAAATCATTCTAATGTTCTGATTTGCTACTCAAAAAACAATATTTATTATTATTATTATTTTAATAACAGCTGAGTAGAATTTTTTCAGGATTGTTTGATGAATAGAAAGTTCAAAAGAACAGTATTTATCTGAAATAGAAATCTTTTGTAACATTATAAATGTCTTTATCATCAATTTAGTGTACAATGTTACAAAAGCTTTTTATTTCAAATAAATGCTGATCTTTGGATCTTTCTATTCTTCAAAGAATTTAGAAAAATATATATATAATTATTTTTATTTATTTTTTTGTTTTGGATTATGACCTGGTAATGATTTGATCTGTTTCCATCTGCGCTATGTTTTGGTTAGATCTTGCTGGTGTTCCACAGCCAGGGGGTCTCAGTGGTCACTCGCTGATCCCTCTGGTTTCTGGGGTCAGCGCTCAGTCAGCGGAGCCTCATCCCGGCTGGGTGCTCAGTGAATATCACGGTTGCAATGCGAATGCCTCCACGTATATGCTGAGGATCGGCGAGTGGAAGTACATCACATATGCAGATGGATTGACCGTTCCCCCACAACTCTTTAGTGAGTTTCGTCTCATGATAGTACTGCTGATCTTCTTTTGCCCAACAGGGATGTGATGTCCCTGCTATATATAACTGCCTTAAGTAACTGGTTTCACTGTTCTCTCCACATAGACTTGTCCAAAGATGAATCAGAATTGAGAAATGTTGCATCACATTTCCCTGATGTATGTCAGGACTTGGACAGGCTGTTACGCACCGTTGTGGACTATCCCAGTGTCTCCCAAGCTGTTCACCATTACAATAAACAACAGTTTCTGGAATGGAAGCAAAACCTAGGAGACAGTTACTCCCAGGTCATAGCCAACCTGCGATGGCACATTGACTGGCAAAAGGATGCCCAGTCCTATGAGAGAGATATTGAAGAGTGGCTGTTAAGGTTGGAATGATCATCCCTTATATAACTGTCAGTGATCAGCACAAAAACAAGAGACTATATAACAAGAAAAAAAAAATAATTATATATATATATGTATATATATATATATATATATATATATATATATGTGTGTGTGTGTGTGTCTGTGTATGTGTGTGTGTGTGTGTGTCTGTGTGTACATAAACTATAGTTTAATTGCACTCTGCTTGTGAAATTACCTAAAAGATATGATTTTATTATTTTTATTTGGATTTAATTATTTAAATAAAGGCAATGCCCTTAATTATTTATATAGAAAAATATATATAGTCAAAATGATTTATGTAGCACATAAAAAAGCAAGTTGACAAAAAGTGCTATATATATATATATATATATATATATATATATATATATATATATATATATATATATATATATATAAAGTAAGCTTTTCCTTTAGGCAAAAATACAATTTATAGTTTTAATTTTGGAATAAATTCTGACCTGGAAGTGTTTTCATCATGTGTGTTGCTGGTGTTCCACAGCTATTAGATAATAGTATGATGTTTTTTTTATACTATGGATTTAAATAATTGTATTTATATACAAGGGTATTTACATAACATTCCAAGTTGTCACTTAAAAAAATACAGTGGAATTAACATGGTTGTTTTCTATCAGATTCCCAAAGGTAAACAACAAGTGGAGGTGATGGAACATAGTTTATGTAATGCTTCGCACTACCGAAAGGGGGTGATATAAATAGCCAAAACTTTAAAACCCAGAAGACAATCGTAAAACGTGTGTGTACAAGCGACAGCAGTCACAGTATGTCAAAACAACAGTGTATTGTTGCTGTAAATGCGCAGTATTGATTTCACTGATCACGTGATAATCAAAGACTTGAAGACAAACGCGATCGATGCGCTCAACTCGTCGCTGCATGTCGTCATTTGTTTGATCAGATGTTTGATACCGGAGAAGGATGGGCTTTCGCACCTGGCACTGTTTACATCAGAGCTTAAGCGACTTCGGAGCTAGAGTTTGTGTTTAGTCTGTTTAAATTATAACGCGATCTAGTCAAACTAAAAACAGGACGACTGCGGACTTTCTTCCTGATGTCGGACTTCAGCTCGTCGGGTTCAGATGAGGATTTGGACCCGGAGTTAGAGCTGCTGGACGAGCTCGGAGGCAAGCTCAGCAAGGTAAACACGAGAGTACTGTCAAACAACACAGTTTTAAAACTTTTTATTTTTATTTTTTATTGTGCAACATTTTTGTGCTTTGTTTTGTGGGAACTAATGTTACTGAGTTACTTTCGTTCGCCTATATTTATCTGAAACGTCGCAACTTGGTGGAAGTTTTGTGACTGCGCATGTTTGCCCTACCATTACACTCAGTAACACACGAGCGATGTCTGAATTAAACAATTCGCTCTAACTTACTTTTCAGTGAATGGTTTTGTGACAACCGCTCTTAAAGTTTCGGTGCGAGCTTATCGACACAGCACCTCAAATCCTAAAACCATCGCTTTCAGACATGTCAGACTAGCCGTGTAACTGCATTTATGCAAACGTTTTATCTACATATAATGTTGTAGATAAGTTAATTTTATACATTTATAGGTTTTTCATATTTGTGGCAATGTATGTCAAAAATAAGCAGTCATTGGCTACAAGGCTTGGCATTTTAGGAAAAGCTGTACATTTTTAATCTCTTTAATATATGTATTTTTTTTTATCTAATGGGTTTTTATGACACTTACAAGTTGTGTTATGCCATTCAAACTGAATAAACCCATTCAATTATTGTAGTTTGGGTAATGTTCAGTTAAAGTCCTGCTGAACTTTGAAGCCTTGAACCTTCAGGAAGGTTTAATCTTTATGTTGCTAGTACTTGAAGTGATAACTGTGAGCCACATGCTGTGAAGCATGATTCAGATAATTAACTCTTTGTTTGTCTCCAGTGGACAAACTACATTCATGGATGGCAGGACCGCTGGATTGTGCTGAAGGGCAATATTCTGAGTTACTACAGGTCAGCAGATGAGAAGGAGTACGGCTGTAGAGGGTCCATCTGTCTCAGCAAGGCTGTCATCACGGTAAGGCTGATCCGATCTGATCTGTAAAGCGTCCTGTCATTAATATTTGTATGATTATCAGGGGCTTATCTTGACTGCAGTATCTTGGCTTCATGGTGTGAAGAGCTGATATGTACCACAGTGTGAAAATAGTTGAGCAGTAATGCTTTCTGCTCATCATGCAGTGTTTATCCGTCTTCTACTGTCAGCAGGAAGCTGTCGTACTTGTTTTGGGGGTTTCTCGTGAACAGCATGATTGTTTCAAGGTGGACAGAGTAGAAGATGTGGTTAAGTAGAAAATACAAGAGGGCTGCACTACTTGCTTTGAACAAAAGATGATTATTCAGAAAAAAAATTATATTATGTTATTGATCTGACTGTACTGACATTATCAGACGACAACACAACAACTTGAGTTTAACTGAGCTGCATAATGACAGTAAGAGCTGCTTTTGAAGAGGTTTCATAATTGATTAACTTTTCAACATTGACAAAATTAAGAGAGATTTAAGCAGGGTAATGTGAGCTGCCTTTGTAGCTGAAATTGAATTTTTTATAAATGATGAGTTTTGCAACTTGACGCTGTCGTTAAACTAAACTGAATCAGCATTGAACTGACTTGAACTGAATAATGTCTTGCTTTACGGCTGACAGTCAAGTAATTTCATAATTGATGAACTGCAATAATTTGAACATAATTTGATATTATTTTCCTATTTATTCCTGTGAAGGTAGATTAAAACAATCGTTGTATGAAGTGACTTCTCAGAGGTTATTTTTAGTACAAATAGATAGATTTCCACTTTTCTTTGTTACTGGGCGAGTTGATTCTTTAATGTCATTTTTTCTTTTTTTTTATGGCTTTCAGAAAGATTATATTTTCTGCACAATAAAAAATGGCATATGTAAAAAAAAAAAAAAAAGAAGAAAACCAGTTTCTAAAGTATTGTTCCTATTAATGCCTTGAGACCTTTGTAGTGTTTTCTAGAGGATGTTCTTTGCTCTAAAAAAGTGCTGCTGTTAAAGATCATGGACAGTTTACATCAAGATCTCCAAAAGATTGTTTTAGAATCCAGTTTTGATTGTTTTGACCAGTTTTTGGGTGAATGAATTTCTACAAACACTGACTGCACATGTGATCAAATATGAGTGGAACTGATGCCTTTGAAACAAGGCTTCGAAACGCTGGGAGTCTTTGAAGCCGGTCTGATCCCAGAGTCAAATCTGGAATATGTGTGTTTGGTTGATTTCAGTGTTTGGAGGAGAAAACAGAGATGATCTGATAGTGGAACAGATGTTCCTCAAACACTGATTGAATTCAGCAGCCCAGTTTTGGCCTGGATCAGTGCTCTGTCTCTGATAACAGCTATTCTACACAGCACTAAAAATTCAGCTGTCTGTGTTCAACAGACAAAAAACCAATCCCATTACTAGTTTTACATAGTACTAACTACTACGCCTCCAGAAAACACTTACTACAAAGTATGTACACAGTCTACTGTGCAATGCATGAAAAAATATAGCTGCAAGCGGCAATTACAGGGCCAAGCACTCCAGATGCAAAATGAGGAGCTAAACATGGCATGGATCATCCATAACTTTTTACCAGCATGGTCTAAAGATGATCCGAGTCAAATTTGGGGAAAATCAGACTAGAGGACGAGGAAAAGTGTAAGTGTAATGTAAGTTTTCAACATGAATCAAAATGGCGGACAGGAAGATCAGCCAATTATGGCAAAATGGAATCTATCAGCATAAGTCTCATCACAATAGGCTAATGTAAGCAATGAGCACTGCCCCCAAACTTTTTGAGTACCGTCAGGCCTTGGCGTCGAAGATGCATACTGAGTTTCATAATGATACGTCAGTGCGTTCATAAATTATAGCATTTTATGACAAAATTCAAAATGGCCGATGCCCAAAATGGCTGACATGGGAAAATTGGGTATGGCTTGACTCAGCATGAGTTTTGTGATTTTTGGCCAAACCATTCAGAAGTTATAAGCAAAAATAGCAACTTTTCATATCTCCTGACCACTAGGTGGCACTGTTTCAAAACACTGCAGGTAGCCTCCGGTCATGCTTGTTATAACCATAGACTGTAAAAAAATATGGACGTAGTGTCCGTGACGTCACCCATAGACTCCTCAATAGCGGTTTTGAAGCTCAAAGTCTTCAGAGCAGGCCGTCGCCATCTTGGCAGCGCGTCACCGCGCGACTCTCCCGGAAAATCGAAAATGGGCAAAAATGCGGGAGCTGGTTGCTGAAGCCACGCCCACCTAGCGCGACGGCATTGTCAGCAGCCGCAATCCACCTGTCACTCAAGTGGCCACGCCCTTAATTATGCAGAACTTTAAGGCTTAATATAATTTAAATGGATGAGTTATAAAAAAAATTCACCCCCCTCACAGTTGTCATAAAGGGCAAAATTAGCAATATAGACCAAAATCATTTTTTGAACCAGGCTGTAAACATGTTTTTTTTCTGCTGTAAAGTTGGCCATTTTAACATGGAGAGTCTATGGGACTGACTCCCTTTTGCAGCCAGCCTCAAGCGGCCAGTCGATGAATTGCAGTTTTAGTCACTTCCTTATTGGCTTCACGAGAGAGAGCGCGAGATTGCCGCTCGGTTATAACACACTCGTTATGTCAAACCGTTGCAGAGTTATAGCCTCACATCCATTTTTGCGTGCTTTTGTAGAATTTGTCCGTGTGTTATTAAAGAACAGTTGGACAAATGGACTTGAATTTCATAACTTTTTGGCAGCATTGTCTGAAGATGATCTGAGCCGATTTTGGTGAAAATCAGACAAACCGTCTAGGACGAGTTCAAAAAAGTAGGATTTTCGAACTATTAAAAATAGCGAAAAAGCTAAACCTTATGTATTTTCAATTTTGGAGTTCATTCGACTCGACATGAGCCAAGGATTCAGAGGAAAACAGAAAAGTCCTTCTGTGCCTTACGGTTCAGAAGTTATTGGCATAAACATGAGTGAAACTTTGGACAAGTGGTGGCGCTAGAGAGTTTGAGTTAGAGACTCCAAATTTGCTATGGTTAATATTGGGACTGTCCTCTATCAGTGTGCCAAATTTCACAACTGTCCCGTAAGCAGTTATATGGGCTGCCATAGACTTAATAGCGGAAGAAGAAGAAGGCGGCCAACAGATACAATGGGTACCTATGCACCATTGGTGCTTGGCCCCTAATTACCACACCAGATATTGTGAGCACAACTTAAAACTTGACAATCTTTTCAGCTTGATGCACCTGTTTATTTTTTGTTAGAGTAAACTTTCTTTGTAGTAGAGTTAAAGCAGTGTATTTATTAAAACTTAAGTAAAAAAAATTAGTACACTCTTTAATAAAGTTTTAAAGTATAAAAAGTATTAAATAAAGTATTAAAAATGTCTGTTAAACAATGGTTTTCCAACAATATTCCCACATTCTTTTATGTAAAATTGTACATATCCTAAATTATTTGGGGTAGGGATAGGTTTAGTCCCCTAAAATATTATAAAGTTTGCACTTTATAAAAATATAGAATATCCCTTCTCTTATTTTAGATGTTATAACCTAATCCTAAATTGAAAAAAAAAGTTATTTTAAATAATTAAATAATTTAGTTAGCTTATTAGATTTAAATATTTAAATTAATAAAGGTTTCCGTTTTCTTCAATGACAGTCACATGTCATTATACGTAAGTGTTCAGTGCAGCTTCTTAGCAATTGAACAGTTGGTTCATTTAGGTTCATCAGATAAAAATAGCAATACCGTAGTAGCTAGTTATGAAAAAAAGGCAATCTGATAAAATTGTGTTTTGGTAAAGATGTAAGTTCCAAACTATGGATCATTTGTGCACTGTTTAAAAAGCTGGTTTTTAGATAGCTGCTGGCTTCCCCTAGTTTGTGTGTGAGGTGGTCTGCAGTTTTTGTTTTACTGTTATCTGCCATCTGTAAATGTTTGAGATTTTCAGTGACCTATTCAGTGATGCAAATCTATGTTGTGGTGGTGAGGAGTTGTTTATCAGGAACAGCAGGAAAAGGTGCTCCAAAAACATTATGGTAGACAGATTTGAATAAACATGCATGGCCCGTAAACCTTTTCCATTTTCCAGCATGTTCATTGTTTTTGTTTTTGATGTTCTCTTTCTTTCAGCCTCATGAGTTTGATGAATGCCGTTTTGACATCAGTGTGAACGACAGCATCTGGTACCTGAGGGCTGAGAATCCTTTGCTCCGGCAGCAGTGGATCGATACCATTGAACTCCACAAGGTGAGTCCGTCAGAAGCAGCAAACCCTCCAGATAAACTGCAGCTCAGCTCCAGTCTCTTTCTGATAGTGAGTGATCAAGTTTGGGTGGCAGAACCTGATTGGGTGTTTTATTTCTTTTGTTGAGGCTAGGAAGGAGGTGAAGGCAAAGTTGAGTGGAATGTGTCCCGCATGCTTTTTTTATTGCTATCATTTCCTTGAAAGTACAGTGAGCCACAGTGAGAGAATTCAGACTGAATTTGTGTACTTCATAGTATGATGAAGGGCTTATGTTGTTGAAGTATGTGCTTTAGGTATCCAGGTGTGTAGGGTTGATTTTTTTTTCTTTTCTTTTTTTTTCTTTTTCTTTTTTCATAAAGATTGTATTTTCTCCACAAGTTATGGCATATATTCCCAAGAAACTCACCTAAAAAAAAAAAAAAAAATTACAAAAATAAAAAAATTATCCCGGTCTTGTTAAAAAAAAAAAAGTTATCAAATTAAACTAGAAATTATAATGTGACATGATGCTCATAGGTCAAATTATCTATTAATTTATTAATAAAAAATGCAATACACACACAGTGACTTGAATACACCTTGACATAGCATGTATTTTCTTCTGAATTAGAATTAATTTTAATAATTTTTTGGTCATATAATAAAAAATGTCAAGGTGATATAACATTTCTGATATCGTTATGAAGAAAAAAAAGCCTCATTAAAAGAATGTAATTCTTGAAAAGCTCAACTCGAAACTCCCCAGTAATCTAATATAATGTAATGTTTATAAATTAATAATCAGTGATAGACATTTTATTAAAATACTATTTCCTTTAAAATACTTTTGAAACGTATGGTCAAAATGTGAACACCCACTTGTATTCAAGATAAAAAGTTAATAATTTATGACATTCTATTTGATATTTAATTTTTAAAAGCCAACACGAATATACTTCCAAGAATTAGTTAAAATAAACAATATTTTCTATTCTTTATCATGGACACTTCATTAACCCTAGTATAATTTATTCTTGTATACTGCACCTGCCATGTTAGCATTGTCCTTTGACCTATTACATACTAACAGAAACTGCTAAATAATTGACTTGTTAAATACCTGTTTGACATACTGCTTTTTATCTCCTGTGTAGCAGGGAAGTATGTCCTAAAAAATTCAGCTCTGCTCTCTGAGTGACATTTTGGCAAAGATTATTTTGCATAAGGAGAAACTAGAGATTTGTTGCACAAGTGAAGTCTGGCAGTGGTTTGCAGTGACGTATCATATCTTGAGAGAGATGTACAAAGGGAGTGTCCTGAGGAATGTGCTGATCTGAATGACTCTCACATGTGCGAGTAGAGCTGAACTCAATAAAAGGAGTGGAGCTGTTTCTACACAGCTGGTGTTTGTGTGTGTAGTCATGTTTTTCTGACAGTGAGTGGGAGAGTTTGGCTGTATAAGCAGTTATTTCACATACATTTCTTAAGAAAAGTATCAGCGGGGTTTTTTGTGTGTGTGTTTTATTTGTTGTCTTTCATTGGACTGAGACAGACCATGTAAAGCTCTTTGATTCCTTTGAAGGTCATAAAGGCATAAACTGAAGCTCTGTGGAATTATGATAACTCAGCATTGAGTTTGGTTGCTTAAAGTCCTTCAGTGAATTCATTAATGTGAATTAATGTGTTTGTTTTGGGAACATTGTAATCTAAGACAAATACAGCAGAAATACTTATTCCGTGGTAGTTTTACACTCATGGCCACTTCTGCCATCTGCTAGTGAAGAGTGTTAATGCAGTTTTATCGTGAATTTTTTTTTTTTTTTTTAAGCTAGAATCGTTCACCCAAAAATGTAAATGAAAGGAGACATAATTTACTCCAAATCTTTTTTTCAAACTTATGTTTTTCTTTCTTTGGTTACACAGAAATTGTAAGTTGCTTGGCAGATGTACATTTTTTGCAAAGATGTACGCTTTTCCATAGAATAAAAAAGGGTTTGAAGACTGTGACTGCCAAGCTCCAAAAAACAACAGAAAAACACTATGAAACCATCAAAAAGTGGTCCATATGAATGGTGTACTATATTCAAATTCTTTTGAAGGATCAAACCAAAATGTTGTTATTTGCTTGAATATCTCCCGCTGTGTCATTGACATTTTCAGTCTTGGACACATTGTGCTAGGGAGCATTTTTAGTTATTAACAGCTTGAATTGTATTGTTGTATATCCATAAAGCTTTATAGCTAGTAACTTGTATGGGCCACTTTTATGGTGCGTTCGTTTACTTTATTTTTGCAGCTTAACTGTCCCAGTCCATGTTCTCTTTTATTGTATGGAAATTATTTCCTGTTTTCTGGTTAACACTTCTTCCTGCAACAAAAATGATGATAAAAAATATATATAAAACACAAATTATTTATGAAATATAATTGTACAGTTACTCAAACCTCATATTACCAAAAGTTCTACAGAGAATTAGTGTGTCAGAGATTTGAATTTCTGCATGACTGTTATGTAGTTGCATAATTATATATGTATTATGCTTAAACTGTAGCTAGTACCATATACATCTGTAACAGTATCTATACCCGTCTTTCCACATTCTCTTATATAAACACAAACTGACCCAATGAATCTGTTGTTTCAACCTGCCTCTTGTTTCTGCTGGGTACGGCTTCAAATCTAAAAATGTTATTTGAATCACCAATCCCTCCAACAGAAGAGCGCAGCAGAGAGGCTGCTGGCGCTCAGGTCAGCGTTGTTTATCGCGACTCTTCGTTTGCTGAGGTGAGCTCTTATGTGTACGCGTGCGTGGGTGATGCAGGCTGGGGTGGATGGCCATTTTCTGCTCGCAGTCGTCCAGCTGCATGAATAATGTATGAGTATATTCAGTCATCTGAAGAGGCTGCTTGGAAAGCTCTGCGTTGCAAGAAGACTTCTGAACCAAAATAAGGGGCTTGATTGGATCAGGAACTCAATGGATTTGGGTATTGGTGTGATTCAAGAATGCATCAGTCCATTTTAAGACGAGCACTGAGCTGCGGAGTACGGCACAAGACAAGAGCACACGCCCAGCAGCATCTGATTTGATGCTATTTTCAGACTCCTTAAACGCACACGCTCTCAGATTCACTTACACTGCTGGATTAGATGCGGCAGATGTTCTGGATGATTTATATTGACCTTATTGCAGTTAGGTGAGTGTAGCATGTGTGCCGCTCTGGGAGTTTCAGTGTCTGAATGGTTTGCCTCTCTCTCTCTCTCTCTCTCTCTCTCTCTCTCCCCTCCACATGCTTTGCAGACCCACCCACAATCCCTCTGGCTTTATATTGCCTCAGAAACCCACCTCACATAATTTCTTCACAACATTTCCAATGCTAATGGCTTTACTGCTGCTTTAAAGCTGAGAACGTAAAGAAACTTGTCTCCTTGTTTGTTCCCGCTCGACCATGTGCTTGTGAAATAGAATTCTGGGAGTATCCAGAGAGAGAACTGGGAATTCTTGAAGTGTCTGGAGAAAGCACTGGGTATTCTTGTGGTGTTTGGAGAAATCACTGGGAATTCTGGGACGGTCCGGAGAGTGAGCACTTTTGGGAGTGTCTGGACAGAGCGGTTGTCATGCTGGGGCCGAGCACTCAGGACTGCAGCAGTGCATTGTCCTGCTTTGGCTGCTGGAATGGGCGAATGGTGGGCTTTTGCACATTACCATTTTAACTCACGTCATTTACTTATTCACCATCCAGCACTCTTACTCAACCATTCATGTTTTCATCACCACTGACATCTTTGCTTCTATCATTCACTGATTGGGATGAAGCAGGACTGAAGCAGGTTATTCATGTTTTTTTTTTTTTATGTTTTTGTTGCAGTTTTTTTTATTGTGTGTTTTTTTTTTTTTTTTAGTGGATGCTCCATTGGAGTTGCATTTAACAACCTGCCCAATCTGTCACTGGCTATTAATTAAAGCATTTTATAAAATGAATCTTCCACGAGCAAAGTGTCAGCAATTTTACAGTGTACTCATGGAAGGACTGAAACGAAGGCATGTTCAGTCAGGTACAGTGTCTTCTGACCAAATAAAAGAGTTGCATGTTGGTACCGAATGCATTAAGCATGACCTTTTACACTACTGTTCAAAGGTTTGGGGTAAGAAACAAGTCTATTATGCTTTCCAAGGCTGCATTTACTTGATCAAACATAGAGTAGCACAGTATTATTGTGAAGTACCATTACAGTTCACAATAATTATTTTCTGTTTTAACATATTTTCAAATGTATTTTGTTCCTGTTGTGGGAAAGTTGAATCTTCAGCTGCCATTTCCTAGTCCAGCATCTGATACTATTAATATTTATTATATTGCAGCTTATAACAGTGATTCTTTTTTCAGGATTTTTTGATGAATATTAAGTTCAAAAGAACAGCATTTAATTTAAATAATAACTTCAAAATAATATTCAAAACTTTATTTTTCTGAGAATGATGCACAACTACATGTCGCACACACTTTCAGTCTATATCTAGATTTTTTTAAAGGGTTAGTTCACCCAGAAATGAAAATTAGCCTGTGATTTACTCACCCTCGAGGCATCCTAGGTGTATATGGCTTTCTTCTTTCAGAAAAAAAAAATGACAAAAAGCATTATTTAAACCTTATCATGCAAATGATATTTTACAATTATGTACTTAAGATAATTCATGAATAACAGCAATTGGTCATTCAGAACTCTGTTCTGTAACAAGCTGTGCACAAGCGGAAGCAAGTTTCCATCATTTTTCATGCAAAATGGTTCAAGCGCAACTTCTGAATTTCTTTAAAAAGAAAACAACAGGAAAGGTATGTTTTTTTTCCCTTCATTAGAATTTAAAAACATTCCCCTGACATAATGTTATTGTGCTGTATGTATAACTGTGAATGATTGAGAGATGATAGGAGAGCTGACATTGAGTCATCAACCTTGAGAGTCCAAAAGCAATCCCTGCGCGATGCAGCCTATTACAAATCAGGTAAAATAACCTTATAATTCAAGTAATAAAAGGGATACTCCATCCCACAATGAAAATTTTGTCATTAATCACTTAGCCCCATGTCATTCCAAACCCATAAAAGCTTAGTTCGTCTTCAGAACACAATTTAAGATATTTTGGATGAAAACAGGGAGGCTTGAGAATAAATAACAGTGTAAAGGTCCAGCAAAGTATGAAAAGCATCATGGTGAATAGAAAGTTAGACAATAAAACCGACTACTGGTGGTTTATTGTCATCATTATTTTTCCATGACAGGCCTAAACCAGCACATTTAGCAAAATATTGTTTAATTATCAATATTGACCAAAATTCCTCCATGACAGGCCCAAGAAGGGGGAAAAAAAGCTTAGACAAATTTTGTATTCATTATGCAAAATTATCTACAGGACCCACATACCTAAACACCCCCCACTAAAAAACAATTGACCACACCATCCCCCCTGAATTTTTTTTTTACAATTCGACCACTGCGTGTGAGGTATGTTTTATTGTGGATGTGTGCACTTTATTTAACGTGTTTTGGGCTGTTGAACAGAAACACCCGCCTACTGCAGTGATAGAGCTTAGAAGTGGCAGGACAATTTTTAATATAACTCCGATTGGATTCGTCTGAAAGAAGAAAGTTATATACATCTAGGATAGCTTGAGGGTGAGTAAATCACTGGCTAATTTTCATTTTTGGGTGAACTAACCCTTTAATGTTTATTCCTGGTTCTCCACCCCTGACAACACCCCTGCCAGGAAATGCACTTACAGTATCATGATGATGATGATGAGAGATTGAGATGGAAGAGAGGAAATCTGGGATGAGTTTTGTGTGTTGTATAATAATTTGCAGTTGTCCCTGTCCTTAAGAAACAGCCTCCTTCCTGATTTATGCAGCTTCGTTGCTTTGTCAGGTGTTGTGACAGGCCAAAGCAGCCTGTACTGTTTGACAAATATATTAAGCAGCACAACTGTTTTCAACATGGATAATAGTACGAAATCTATCTTAAGCACCAAATCAGAATATTATAGAATGATTTCTGAAGGATCATGTGACATTGAAGACTGGACTAATGATGTTGAAAAT